>NC_092280.1:24014012-24016512 GCF_036320965.1 Panulirus ornatus | reverse complement strand
ACAAGTTTTTCCAAACCACCTCCCCCCAACCCCACCCCATTCACCCACCTCCCCCCTTCAAAAACCCCCTGTGATCGGACCACCGTGTAAGCGGATTTACGGATAAACGGTTACGCCTTTCGGAGGAGATCACCGGATTTGCGTTTTCTTCATTACAAAGCCGTTCCGGATTAACCGTCGCCGGTTGAGGCGTGATTCCGGATAAGCGAAACGCCTTTGGAAGAAGATGATGAACTATGACGGTGAAGACATACCAGATACTAACCGGATATTCCGAAAGCAAAAAAAAAAGAAAAAAAAAATGAAATGTTCGATGGAATTCGATTACTCCGCATAATGGGTGTTCGGATAAAGTGTATATAGGATTAAGTCGTATCCGAACGCCCTGCCACCCCCACCCCCCCGCCTAGATGACTTCTTAAGCGGAAAAAGGACCGGTTAACGGAGTCGTTACTGTGGCAATTACCGCTTAAATGACTCTGCGTAAGCACCGTTTAATCACATTTTTTTTCCTTTTTTCTTTTTCTTTTTTTTGGACGAGAAAACAACGTGCACTCGGTGAGAGAGAGAGATAGAGAGAGAGAGAGAGAGAGAGAGAGAGTCTTGAGTCTTTACCTGTTTACCTGTTAAGGGAAGCATTAACCTTGGACCATTTTATTTTTCAAGTAAATCGTTACTAGGTAAACTCTTTTGATTCAAAGAGTTTCCTACAGCCAGGATCCTTCATATATATATATATATATATATATATATATATATATATATATATATATATATATATATATATATATATATATATGAAAAATAATGATTATTAAACTTTTCGTAATTTTCAATACCATCGCTTTCCTAAAGACGAGACCAGTAAGTAAAGAAGAAAAGACAAGTACGGTAAACGTCGGTTTGTGAGCGAAGACCCTGAGAGGGATAATTTTTTTTTCTAATAAGTGAAGGCAGAGTCATGGAAGAAAGTTCTGGGAGAAGTGAAAGACGATAGCAGGATACTTCGCCATCTTGGTTTCCCTCCCGGCTAAGCTTTCAGTCGTGGAGAGAGATAATGGAATACGACTCTGACAGCTCAAGCTTTCTTCTTCTTCTTCTTCTTCTTCTTCTTCTTCTTCTTCTTCTTCTTCTTCTTCACCTATTTATTCTTCATGTTCATCACCTCCTCCCTCCTCCTCCACTTCATCTACTCTTCCTCTTCTTCTTCTTCTTCTTCTTCTTCTTCTTCTTCTTCTTCTTCTTCTTCTTCTTCTCCTCTCCTCCTCCTCCTCCTCCTCCTCCTCCTCCATACTGGACCTCTGTAGCTAAAAGAAGAAGAAGGAGACCCCCTCATTCCACCTCCCATCTTCTACAACGGTTGTTGACATTTCTCTTATCATACAAGGGGGAGGGGAGGGGGGGGGGTGAGACGTTCCTCTTCATACACAAAAATTACCGCTCGCGTTTCCCTGGAAGAGCTTTAGAAAGGCGAAAACACAGTTGTTTCCAATCCTCTTCCCGCCCCTTCCCCTCTTCTTCCAAACTCCTCTCCCTCCCCCCCTCCCTTTGCTTGTGCTTTCTCCCTCCCGCCTCACGTCGCTGCATATCCTTGCATATAATTTCATTTATAAGCCATCTTGTGTGTGTGTGTGTGTGTGTGTGTGTGTGCGTTAAACGAAGAAAGATTGTGAGGGTGTTTTCGGAGCGCTGTGTGGGGGGGGGGGGATGTGATTGTCTCTTTAAGGTTTGCAACTGACTTGAGGAGATAGGACGCGTCTCTCTCTCTCTCTCTCTCTCTCTCTCTCTCTCTCTCTCTCTCTCTCTCTCTCTCTCTCTCTCTCTCTCTCTCTCTCTCTGTACGTAATGTATGTAGACTAAGAAAACGGGGGGGAGGAAGCCTACGTGAAAAATCGCTCAAGATGCTACTGTTATCGGGGGGGGGACGGCGTGTGGTGGAATCGGGGTACTGGATGCCGATGGGTGGAGCTGGGGGTGTTGGAGGAGGAGAAGAGGAGGGAGTAAAAGGGGGGGGGGGGAGAATCCTTTACAGATGACCGTCTTTTGTTTCGTGCGGACCCCTGCAGGCGTAGTTTGATGGTGGTCTATTGTTTCCCCCCTCACACACACACAAAAAAAAAAAAGACGTAGTTTGTTGGGCCGTGTTTTGTGGCTTTAAGAGAGAGAGAGAGAGAGAGAGAGAGAGAGAGAGAGGGAGGGAGGGAGGGAGGGAGGCCTCCCCCTTCCCCCCTCCCCTCGCCGGACCCCTTCCCCCCAACCCCCGTCGTAATACGATGTGCGTCTTTCGTTTTCTTTATTCACACGCGGATCTCTCTCTCTCTCTCTCTCTCTCTCTCTCTCTCTCTCTCTCTCTCTCTCTCTCTCTCTCTCTCTCTCCGTGCCGTAGTTACGGTGGTGGTGGATGAGGGAGGGAGGTGAGGGGTGACTGAGGGAGGGGTTTGTCGTCTCTTGTTTTCCCTCTCGTAGCGACTTCACCGTTCGACGGCCACCCCGCGTTTCT
>NC_092280.1:23991512-24001512 GCF_036320965.1 Panulirus ornatus | reverse complement strand
CCGCGCGTCGCGTTAAAAAACGGGTAGGTAGGGACAACTACGACGCGTCTTTCCCAGCATGTCCGTCTGGTCGGCGAGGTCTGGCCTCCTCCTCCTCGTCGTCCGTCGTTTTTTTTTTTCTTTTTACCCACTTGTCGTGTAGCAGCGAGTAGCAGGAGTGGGGAGGGAGGGGGGGTTATATCTATCTATCTATCTATATATATATATATATATATATATATATATATATATATATATATATATATATATATATATATATAAAGGTTCTCTCCCCCCATCAAATGAGTCTTGTAGGACGAGGGGTGGCGGGGAAGGAAAGGGGGGGTTACGGTGAGGGGAGGAAGGGAAGGGGAGAGGGGAAGCGAGTGCCTCTGTGTCGCCCATCAGATGAGTCGTGTACGAGGGAGTGGGGTAAGGGTGGAGGAGGAGGAGGAGGGGAAAAGGGCCAACCCCCTCCTCCACCACCTCCTCCTCCACCCATGAGATGAAGAGGAACATTGTATTTTCTAAATGATTTCTTCGTCTTTCCTGTGACGGGCAGACGTCAGCAGGTAATTGGCTTCAACCGGCGGGAGGAGAGAGAGAGAGAGAGAGAGAGAGAGAGAGAGAGAGAGAGAGAGGCGCTACCAGCACTCACTCACCAGCGTCGGGACGGAGCGTCAGGAATGTTAGTAAAAATGTGGATATAATATCGCTTTTATCTCCTCTCTCTCTCTCTCTCTCTCTCTCTCTCTCTCTCTCTCTCTCTCTCTCTCTCTCTCTCTCTCTCTCTCTCTCTCTCTCTCTCGTGTCGCTAACGTACTGTACCGCTGCTTTGTCTTCTGCTTCTGTTCTGTTAGCTCGTCTGCTGCTGCTCTTGTGTGTCTGCTGACAGTCTATGTACCACCGCTGCTGCTGTTCCTTGGTCTTCTGTTTCGACTGGAGGCGCCCCTTCTCCTGCCGTGTTCCCGACCAGCTTATATGCTGCCCGTGTACACCTGTAGTGTCCCCAAAGGGTGTATATATAACCCCCGTGTGTGTGTGTGTGTGTGTGTGCTTCATGCTCAGGCCATACACATGCCTGCCATGCATGGAGAACACACACAAACACACACACACACACACACACACACACACACACACACACACACACACACATATATATACCTCATATGCACATACACATGCCATACACATATTGCCTACACGAGCCATATACACGAGCCACACACATACCAGGCTGAAGGTTTTACACACACACACACACACACACACAAGATGGGGCCCCAGGGGTGTGAGAGACCCCCCTCCCCTCCCCTCCCCGTACAGTACAACTAGGTAATTACACACCATACGATGGGAGGGAGGGGCTGGGGGGGTGATGAAATGACTGGGAAAAAGACAGGCCAAAAAGATTCTCGCCATACATGTGATGATGAACAGAGGCCTCTCTCTCTCTCTCTCTCTCTCTCTCTCTCTCTCTCTCTCTCTCTCTCTCTCTCTCTCTCCTTGGTATGTCATATTGCTGACAACCCCTTCCCCCCCGGCTCAGCTGATATAGAACGAACAGACGTAGCTGGGACGCCATTTGGTAATCACATGTTTACCAAATGGCGTTCCTAGCTTCGTCTCTTCGTTGTATATCAACTGACTGTTATATTTCTCTCTTGTGTCTCCCCTGATGATGTGACTAATACACGAAAGTGCACCTGGGAACTTTTCGTGTTTCATTTTTCCCGTGGACTCATAGGAATATATATATATATATATATATATATATATATATATATATATATATATATATATATATATATATATATATATATATATATATACTGTAGTGTAACACAGGACAAAACGCCTGTGGGGGAACATGTTGGCCCGAAACTATAAATGACTTTTTCCCTCGTTAACTCGTTGTTAGCCTAACTACAGGTACTGTCATTTCCCCTTCCCCCCCCAACCCCTCCCCCAATGTGTTTCTCCTGTTACCGCTGAACACAGTTGGTGGGTTCGGGACTGACCCTGTTCACCTCGTGTGGTAGGGAAAGAATGAATAGAAAAAGGAAAGGAAAATGATTATTCAATAAAGGTTAAATCGGTTTTTTGTTATATTTATTTATATACGGTAATTATAGTATTGACCAAGGAGGTTTTATTATCCGATTCGTATTATTTCAAGTAAAACTGAAAAAAAAAAGAAGTAATTATGATGATGACGACGGCGAAGCGATTTCTTTAGGGATCAAAAAGATAGAAAACGGATGTGTGACAATGCGCTTACCACACACTTATCCTCGTGGATTTCAAAAGCAATATCATGAGCACTCTGGCGCTCCTGAATAATTCAAAATTCATATCATTTCAAACTGCACACCAAATTGGAATTTGTGTGTGTATATATATATATATATATATATATATATATATATATATATATATTGAACTGCTGTCACATAAAGTAATCCATCCGAATGAACTACCCAAAACTTAAGTGAAAATATGGAAAATATAGAAAACCACTTGCAGGTGGCTATGAGAGAGAGAGACCACCATGGACATCAGGTTATCAGTCTGGTCCGCCAACTCCCGCTTGTGCTGAAGTTTGTTATATGGAATATGTGACGACGATAGCGCGCACACTGGATAACGTCTTCCCGTAGAATGTTAATTAACTGGAGGCCCGATACTCATTCTGTGATGAGCGATAACTGTAGAGGGGAGCCTGCCTGCTCTCTCTCTCTCTCTCTCTCTCTCTCTCTCTCTCTCTCTCTCTCTCTCTCTCTCTCTCTCTCTCTCTCTATCTATCTATCTATCTATCTCATATAGCAGGATTTTACTGCACTGTGCAGATCTGTTCGACCCTTGGCGATGAGGCGAGAGGAAGAGGGGAATGAATGGTGGTTTCGTCGTAGACCTGGATTTTGATGAGGTTGCGAAGAAAGAGGGAAGGGAAGGAATGGAGGAAGGAGGAGGAGGAGGGAAGGAAAGGGATAATACAGATATAGAGGAATTCAAAGAGAAACAGACCAGTGGGTCCTTAACGAGGCTGTTTGCGATAGTGTGTGTGTGGGGGGGAGAGAGAGAGAGAGAGAGAGAGAGAGAGAGAGAGAGAGAGAGATTCAACAGGCGGGAATCACAGTTTAAAGAGTGTCACCTGACCAGACTGATGGCGTGAGAAAGATTCAACAGGTGAGAGAGAGAGAGAGAGAGAGAGAGAGAGATTCAACAGGTGAATCTGGCGGCGTTATGATATATATATATATATATATATATATATATATATATATATATATATATATATATATATATCATCCTATGAAAGAGACAACAAAGTGACGTGGATGACACGAACAGGATAGATAGATAGAGAGAGAGAGAGAGGGGGGGGGGGGCGATGAAGAAGAAGTGAAATCGTCACGAAGGCCAAAAAGAGGAAGGGAAGTAGGAACAGCCGAGTGGAACAGTTGGCAGTAATTAAAGTATAGAGGTGGGAGATGGAGGGAGGGAAGGTGGGTGTTGATAGATGGAGGGGTGGAAGGGAAGAGGAAGAGGAGGAGGAGGAAGAAGTAGAATTGGCTGCTGTGGGGAGTTGATGATTGACAAGAGATGGGGGAGGGGAGTTGGTGGTGGAGACAGGAGGGGGAGTAGGAGGGGAAGTACAGCAGGAGGAACGCGCGATAGACAAGAGACGTGTGGAGGGAAAGAGCCCCGAGGCTGGAGGGCGTTGCAGTACTGCCCCGAGACACGGTGTTGAGGAACAGATGGAAAGTGGAAGGGAAAGAGAAATGTAGGAGAGGAAAAGATAGAGGGAAAGAGAAAAGACGTCGACTTGAAATTTAGGTAGAGATGCCTTGGCTGTGGCGAGAGGAGCTGAGAGAGAGAGAGAGAGAGAGAGAGAGAGAGAGAGAGAGAGAGAGAGAGAGAGAGAGAGAGAGAGATGGCACCAGAGACAATCGATACCAAATTAAAGGCGGGTGTGAACGAGGAGCCCCAAGATGTGAAGGAGATAATTTAGACACGAAAGGAAAAAGAAATCGATCGGAGAGAGAGAGAGAGAGAGAGAGAGAGAGAGAGAGAGAGAGAGAGAGAGAGAGAGAGAGAGAGAGAGAGGTGCGTTACTTCAAAGAGACGGGAAATAGAGAAAACGAGGAGAGGGACGGGGGTCGCGGATGATGATGGAGTGTGAGGTGATAAATAAAAGGATGTAAGTGAAAGTTGCCAAGGAAGAACAAGTGGGGAAAAAATGGTAGAATACTGATTACAGTGTTATACGACAGTGTGTATAAAATTCTCATTTCTCCCCTTAAGCTCTTTATTTCTTTCGTACACTCTTTCTCAGTCCTTCACATTTCCCTCTTAATGCTTCTCCTTACCCTTGACCTTTCTCATCATCCTTGAATACTTCTCATTCACGTAATTACCCATAAGTGCTACTGTTACCCTTAATATTTCTCATCATCCATATTTCTCATCTTTAATATTTCTCATCTTCCTTAATATTTCTCATCATCCATATTTCTCATCTTTAATATTTCTCATCATCCTTAATATTTCTCATCTTCCTTAATATTTCTCATCATCCATATTTCTCATCTTTAATATTTCTCATCATCCTTAATATTTCTCATCTTCCTTAATATTTCTCATCTTCCTTAATATTTCTCATTACCCTCAAGATAATTGCTATCGTTCTTTGACATCTCTCACCACTTCCCTTCACCCCTCTTGACCTCTCACTTCTCCCAGCAAGCTTTCCCTACCTCTCACTCCTCCTCACCAGCTCTCACTCACTATCTCTCACCATCTCTCCCCCCTTTTTTCTTTTTTTTTTTTTACATCCTTTTTGTCACTCTCACCCCAGAACCTGGCTTTGAAAACATTCTGTCTCTGATCTTCCTTGTAAAAAAAAGAAAAAAGGACCAATTTTTTTTCTCAGTTTCCCTCGTAAAAACCACAGCAGATATTTGAAGTCTTCAAAAGACCCATCTCTCTCTCTCTCTCTCTCTCTCTCTCTCTCTCTCTCTCTCTCTCTCTCTCTCTCTCTCTGAGAGAGAGAGAGAGAGAGAGGGACTAAGGATTTTTTTTGATAGAATGTTTATAATAGACGCGCCTTTTTTTTTTTTTTTAAACACCTTATAAAGTGGGTCGGATGATTTTATAGGATCTGAACTCTTTTACGGGACACGCGTTTTAAGGCCATCGACTTTTGATCGGGGATGAATAGGGATAAGGGGGGGAAAAAATAAAAGTAAATGAAAAAAAAAGGATTCGGGACGATTCTGTGAGATAACCCCGAGTTTATGGGGTTGAAGCTTTTATACGGGGATAATATCCCATCCCAACTCGTGGAAGAAGTGTTTCCAAGATTAAATAAAGCCCATTTTCTGTGTGACTTTGATCAAGTTTGGTAAAAAAAAAAAAAAAAAACATCAGGCCAGTTTTTTAAGAGCGTGGTTTATTGCTTCGAACTTTGCTTCGAGCTGGGGGGGTTCGGGGTGTGTTCTTTGCTTCGATCGAAGCTTGACACCACTCGGGGGTTTCATTGCTTCGAACGTCGACTCCAATCGGATTTCATTGCTTCGAACTTTTGTGTTTGATGAGACTTCACTTTGTGTGTGTGTGTGTGTGTGAGGGGTTCATACGGGTCTCACTGCTTCATCTAGACCGTTCCAAGATGTGAACCACTTCTGTGATTGAACAGTGTTCCTTTTTTTAAATAAATTTTTTTTTTTTTTAAATAAACCTCTGAGGGGAAAAAATATATATATATATATATATATATATATATATATATTTTTTTTTTTTCAAGGCCTCCAAACATAACTGTTTACGAACTATCTGTTGCCTTCTCATTGACCTGTGTTCTTTTATCTAGAGAATCAGTTACTGTAGTATTCACACTAATCAAATATTCTTGCCGGAACTTCAGTTCCTGATTCATTTTTTTTATTCTTTCTCCCTCAATTAGAATTTTGGATTCTGTTTTTCTAGCTGTTTATGAAGGCAAGTGATGTTCCGTCTGTCTCGTGTTTGTAGCCATATTATGTAAACCCTGTTTTTTGTTTTTTTTTTTTTTGTTGTTTTCGAGGGTAAATTTCCCATTCTGGTTTCTGTCTCCCACTTTACTCCCCTCCCAACACAATTGTCATCTCTCCCCACTCCCCCACCATTGTCGTCTCTCCCCACTCCCCCACTATCGTCGTCTCTCCCCACTCCCCCACTATCGTCGTCTCTCCCCACTCCCCCACTATCGTCGTCTTTTTTTCCCCTCCCAATATCGTTGTCTTCTCCCCATACCCGAATTGTCATGTCCTCTCTGTCTCTCCCCTCCTTACCTCCCCAACTCATCGTGTCGTAAGTGTCTTGTGGGACTTTACCTCCCCACGGGGTCGTCTTGCTGCATGTTACCTCCCCACGGGGTCGTCTTGTGGGACTTTACCTCCCCACGGGTTCGTCTTGGCGTACTTTACCTCCCCACGGGGTCGTCTTGGCGTACTTTACCTCCCCACGGGGTCGTCTTGTGGGACTTTACCTCCCCACGGGGTCCTCTTGCAGCATGTTACCTCCCCACGGGGTCGTCTTGCTGCATGTTACCTCCCCACGGGGTCGTCTTGCTGCATGTTACCTCCCCACGGGGTCGTCTTGGCTTACTTTACCTCCCCACGGGGTCGTCTTGGCATACTTTACCTCCCCCACGGGGTCGTCTTGTATGTTATCTTCCTCTCCCCCCCTCGAACGACCCCGCTAAGTCGTCTTGTCGTTGTGAGCCTCTCTCGATCGGTCCCCCCCATCCCCCCCCTCTTCCCCTCACCATTCGGCTCGTGCGACTTCGTCCGTATCTTCACCTCGGGGGATGAGAAGGGCACACGTACCCTTGGCAGCTTCGAGATGATGATGTCGTGTTGGTGCGAACCGCTCGGAAACCCTGGGGGGTCACCCGGGACTCGAAACACCCCCAAGTTAACGACAGACACCGCCTCCCTCACCATCCTGTGAACCAACACCAGAAAAACACGAGCATGGCGCATACACGTCATAGTTTTTGTCTTGTGGGAGTCCTTCCTTATTTCCATATCACGAAAATGGGAATACGATTTCTCGCCGCCCCTCTACCCGGCCAACACCGCCGTAAGAAGTCGTCCCCTAACCCTACTTTGGCAAGGGAGAGAGACTGTAACAAATGGGAATCGACAGGAGGTCTCACTCCTGTCCCGGAAACAGACGACAGTCAGGCTGGCGGAGGACGGGTGAGCGAGCAGGAGGAGGAGGGCGGCGCGGGGGGCGCCGCCCCCAAGCGTCAAGCACCAGCAGGAAGGGTCCGACGGAGTTGCGACAGGAGACGACGACGACTCCCTCCCCTGATCGCCCATGGCAAGGAGCCAGGTCTTGGCTATGTCTCCAGCTTCTCCCTCTCCCTCGTTTTCATTTCCTAGATCCCCCCTCGACCTGTTCGCCACTCGAAAAGTCTCCTTCCCCCCCGACCCGCCCGCATAATGTGTTGGCAGTCGTAAAACTCGCTCGCTTGGGGAAATAAGCAGAGGGATGGAGGGACGAGAACTGCCCTGCCCAATCACTGGCGCTGGTGGGGTATGGTTTGGGGTTGTTTGATGCAGCTGCTGAGGAGAGAGGTGGTCGTTAGCGGAGAGAGTCACTGGGGGGAAAGACTGGTGTGCCAGGCCAGCTTGGTTGAGTGTGTGTGTGTGTGTGTGTGTGTGTGTGTGTGTGTGTGTGGGAGGGATCATCTCGCGCGTGTCTTGTTGTAAATGACAGATTTTTCCATTGAAGGTCGTTACAATGTGAGGTTAACTATTTATGATGAGTTGCGTTAGTACGGTCACGTAGTCATTTTTATCGTGTCGCTAGCCATATAGTCTAGGAAATCTATTATTTGTATATATGGTTTAGCAACTTGAGGGAGGATCTGTTTGGCGACCCACAAATGGGTAACCATTTGTAATATTCTCTCCAGTCTGTCTGTTTCTCTCTCCACATATCTATCTGTAACTATCTGTCTGGTTATTTAAGCATCTATCTGTGTGTGTGTGTGTGTGTGTGTGTTAATGATTAACCCATTTGCATATCACTAGGAGAGAAGTTTAAACTGATCTCTGTGTCTGTTTATCAACCTCTGTTTACGAATCAGTAAATAGATGGAAAAAGAAAAAAGTTTTTCGAGTGAAAATCTGCACTCGACTTTTAGTGTAGAAATAAATATTATTAAATTATCTTCAGACCCTCTGATGTGTGGGCCTCATTCATCCACAGGGAACTACATCTCAGACGACCGACTGTAGTCAAAGAATTTTTTTTACCTGCAAGTGTTTACTCTCAAGTGGAGAGTCCAGCACTGCGTTAAGAATATTCCAAGTCTACATTCACCACTTGCGCTGATTATATAAGTAACCACAGATGAATATCGTAGTATTATATATATATATATATATATATATATATATATATATATATATATATATATATATATATACCAACGGGCAGTCGTATGTTTTCAAAGCATCAAGTCAATATTCGTAAATTCGATAAGAGCTTTGTATTGACGTCTGCTGGGCTAAAAGTCCTCCAGTGCACCAGCTTCATTTTCCCCCTCCCTCCTTCTCCTCCTCCTCCTCTGTGGTTGATTGTAATGTGACGTAAGGAAGGACGTCACAACACCGTCACAAGGAGAGGAGGAGGAGGAGGGGTTAAGGAGCGAGCTCGCGCGTCACGTCTCCTGCGCTCAGTGAGTGAGCCTTAAACTCTGGTTGATGTGACCTCGACACACGGGGGAAATCCAAAAAAAAAAGAAAAAGAAATTTCTGGGTTGTTCTGTGCGAGAGCAGCGCAGGAGGAGTTGAAACACGAGAGACGCGCAGCAAGTCCTGGTGTGTTGTGGGTCGTGTGTTGTGGCAAGGGTGTAAGTTTTGAGTGATACAAGTGCTTCTGGCATCACTGGTTTTTTTTGTGTGTTTTTTAAGGGATTTGAACGACTTATAATGTTTTTTTTGGGGTGTGTGTTGGGTTTTGTGTATATATATATATATATATATATATATATATATATATATATATATATATATATATATATATATTCTTTTCTTTCATACTATTCGCCATTTCCCGCATTAGCGACTTAGCGTCGAGAACAGAGGACTGGTCTTGTTCGTGCATTCAGTGACAAGGCGAATGGGTAGTTACCCTTCTGTAGGGTAGTATTGCCATTAGCCGGTTTTATAGGGATCCATCATTCCTTCCCCTGCTCCTGCGTGGAGTGCAACCACGAAGCTGCAGAAGCCCCGTTCACTTGGTAGATCGTCATACATAGCGATGTTTGGGTATGTTTTAGTATCATACTCTGTTTACTGTTTCTTTACGAATAAGCTCACTGTATATCTCAAACGTACAAATATACATATATATTTAACTCTCAAACATACATACCTTTTTATACAGACACACACACGCATTGCATGAATCCATACAGAACACATACGCCACGAACATTCCTTGCATACAAAACGACAATAAAAAGAAAATAAAAATCCCGAAGTTACCCCTAGATCTTGTTCGGAAGACATTAACTAGTGAATATGTATATATTCCGACCAGAGGGGAAGAAAAATAATAAAGTAATCGACATAATATACACTCTCTCTCTCTCTCTCTCTCTCTCTCTCTCTCTCTCTCTCTCTCTCTCTCTCTCTCTCTCTCTCCAACGTTGTGCAAATGGGGATAGCAAACCATCGCCCGCCCCCTCCCCCCTCCACAATCTGTCCCTCGTACCAGGAGGCGATACAGAATAACACAGTCTACCACGTGCGGACCGGCTGGTCAGGTCCCTCCCTCCCTCCCTCCACCTCCCCTCTGTGGCATCCACGATTTCCTATAGTCACCCCCTCGTCTCTCGGCCTCCTCCCACCTCACCCCCGACCAACAGAAAACGGGGAAGCTCCACATAGGACGAGCTCGCTTGAATCACTGTAGGAGGTCACACGTATGGTTAGCGACCCAGTTATTACGGGAC
>NC_092280.1:23971512-23986512 GCF_036320965.1 Panulirus ornatus | reverse complement strand
AGCGCCGGGTGGCTGTGGGATTACGTGTTTATCCTCCGCTCGCAGACGGTCGATAAATGGGCACTTGGCTTAGGCTGGTGTGTGTGTGTGTGTGTGTGTATACATACTCACACACACACACACACACGCACACACAGATTGTATTCCTTTTCACTGTTCATCAGGTTGGCATATGGATAAATACATGTGTCTATATGTATATGTATGTGTATGTGGGTGTGTGAGCGTTTATGTATATACATGTGTGTGTGTGTGGGTGGATTGGGCCATTCCTCGTCTGTTTCCTTGCGCTACCTCGCTAACGCGGGTGACGGCGGTTAAGTATATAATATATATATATATATATATATATATATATATATATATATATATATATATATATATGAAATAAAGAATTAATCATCTAATTTTTTTGCTCCATTGACCATAGCTCAGAAACTAACTCACATACGGAAATTTAATTTGTTTGTGTTGTATATATTTACATGTATATGACATGATTATGCTGACAAAATATTCGCCTCAAAAAATGATCCGCATTATGATGAAATCGTTTTATATATTTTTTCTCTTTCATTTTTCCCCTCAAGGCCGATATATATATATATATATATATATATATATATATATATATATATATATATATATATATATATATATATATATATATCTATATTCAGGCTAAAAGTGAACGTCTTTTTCCATCCCAGGCCACACACACATACACACACACATTGTTCTGCTGTGTGTGTGTGTGTGTGTGTATGTGTGTGTGTGTGTGTGTGTGTGTGTGTGTGTGTGTGTGTGTGTATGTTTGTGTGTATGTGTGTGTGTGTGTGTGTATGTGTGGTGTGTGTGTGTATGTGTGTGTGTGTGTGTATGTGTGGTGTGTGTGTGTGTGTATGTGTGTATGTGTGTGTGTGTGTATGTGTGGTGTGTGTGTGTGTGTGTGTGTGTGTGTGTATGTGTGGTGTGTATGTGTGTATGTGTGGTGTGTATGTGTGTGTGTGTGTGTGTGTGTGGTGGAGTGGTGGGGAGGGGGAAGGTATATGGTCATCCCTCACACCGCTGGCTGGCCACATGCTGCTGCCCACTTCCCTGGTCGACTCATTTGTCTTTTCTCTTTAACTACCGCCCTGTAACGGTCTGGGTCGACGGCTTGTTTGGCATGACCTCCCCCTCGCTTCTCTCTCTCTCTCTCTCTCTCTCTCTCTCTCTCTCTCTCTCTCTCTCTCTCTGGGCCGGGTCGAGCCAGCGAGGGACGGACCCCCCTGGTGTGGCAGCGGAGGTGGGCCAGCGTTCGCACCATTTGTTCCCGTCGGGCTGCACGCAAACAGCTGACGGGCCCTCGGCTGGGCCAGGCCCTCTGCTGCCGCTTCTGCTCCTGCTTCTGCTCCTGCTCCTGCTATTGGCCTGCTGCCCCCCCCTCACCCCACTTTACCTTACGTTTCTCTGCCTTTCGAATGTGTCTCGTGTACTGTCGTGTGGTAATAAGGGGACGGTCCGTCCCGTTGTGCTCGACGAACCAGGGTCGTCGTGCTCAGGGGGTCGTCCCGCCACAACCATTCAGCTTAATACTCCCACATTGTTATAATGGCAACACACCGCTACAACCCTCAACACCCCCCCCCCCCTCCCCTTTCCCCCCAAACCACCGCGAGCTATTTAAAAAACCGTTACATGGTTGCCTAACCTGCTTTTTTTTTTGTTCTTTTTTTTCTAATATTTAATCTTTTTCTCTCGACTACATTTGCCTTATGTAATTTGGTATTCAATGTTTCCCTGATTCACCTATGGCTAACTTTACTATATATATATATATATATATATATATATATATATATATATATATATATATATATATATATATATATATATATTTCACCGCTCTAATACGAACGTTAAGTATATGGAAATTAACTTAATCTGATCGGCATTGGAAATGTGTAGGGTCCCCGTCCATGTTCGTATGGGTGACGTCCCCCACCCACCCACTCCCCTTCCCCACTTCGCGATTACGTCACATTCCCCCATCCCACCACCACTCAAACTTCTCTAATAGATATTTCTTTTATTAAGTCTCATTAAAACAACTTTGATGGCTCAACGCGCAAGGGCCTACCTTCTCCCGTTGCCATCATCAGAAGCCCCATCTCTTGTACTGTACGGGTAGGGAGTTCTACACTGGTGGGGGACCCAGCTCTTGTACTGTACGGGGAGGGAGTTCTACACTCGTGGGGCCCCCATATTTTGTACTGTGTGTGGGGGGGGGGGGGGGGAGTTCAACACTCACGGGGTCCCCATCCCTTGTACTGTACGGGGAGGGAGTTCTACACTGGTGGGGCACCCATCACTTGAACTTTCTCTGCTGTCATACAAGTTTCAAAACTTGTGTACGCTGTCATCCGCTTATCTGATGGCCACGGAAGATTTCTTCACAATATTTTCTAACAGGTAACTTGCCAAAATTCCCTCCTATGGCTTCTGGTCCACTTCTGTCTTTGCATATTTAAGAGAAATGCGCGCACTCGACGTCATCAAACTGTTTTAGAAATCTGATGTCGCTCCTCTCTCTCTCTCTCTCTCTCTCTCTCTCTCTCTCTCTCTCTCTCTCTCTCTCTCTCTCTCTCTCTCTCCTCTCTCTCTCTCTCTCTCTCTCTCTCTCTCTCTCTCTCTCTCTCTCTCTCTCTCTCTCTCTCTCTCTCTTCCACAGTGGACACATTTATGACCACCTGTAACCTCTCACTGTATCTCGTATCTCGGTGCTCTGCTCCCGTCACGTCCCCACTCCTCTGGATTGCCTCTATTAGTTCTCTGGTGCTTCCTTTAATGCGGGGGACCACACACACACACACACACACACACACACACATATATATATATATATATATATATATATATATATATATATATATATATATATATATATATATATATATATATATATATATATATATATATTTGCCAGCAGATAATTGGTCTCCGCCAGTGTCGGTGTAGTCCACATACAGCCTACATAAAGTAAACATCTCTCCCGGAGGAAAACCATGATGTCCAGACTCAAGTTTATATATAGGAAGTGTTTAGTCTCCCTCGCCTCCCACTGCCTCCGGGAATAACCTCCCAAAGTGGCAGTAATTTTGGAAGACGTTCAAGACCTTCCACCTCCTTCTGTCTTCCTCCCTCTTCCCTTTCTCTGGTTGACCTTCTTCCCTCTGGAAGGCTGCGGTACGTCAAGCTCTTGCACCTCTGGAACATAGCTGGAACAACATGGGTGTTGGTGGCCTTTGCGTCCCCTGTAAGCTTATAGCACCTGCTGAGACGTGTTTCACCCGTGAACTTCCAAGTGTTTCCTGGACCACCCTTGCCATGCGTTTGGAGTCCTGGAGTCGTTGTTGTTACGGACGGTCCTTGACGTAACAGTGGCTGGATCGACCTCCCGAAGGGGACTTCGAGGGCGTTCCATTCCTGGAGGCTCCCCTGGTTTAATGCTCCGGAAGGACACTACCCCGGGTTCAGCCGTGTTCTGGAAGGATTTACTTTCGTTTCTTTCCGTCAAGGTTTTAAAAAAACTGGACGATGTGTTGTAGATGGAGTTTTAACCGGGCGACATGTTCTAGATGGAGTTTTAACCGGATGATGTGTTCTAGATGGAGTTTTTGGTGTGTTCTTCAAGGTTGTTCTCCCGATCTCCCGGGGTGTGGGGGGGGGGGGGGGGTCCCATTGTTCCAGGATGCTAAAGGCTACGCCGGACGCGTTGCAAAAGGTTTGTCGTTTCAGGTTCGGGAAAGGTGGCGTCTTCCTATCCTATGCTCCGGAGAGAATACAAAGGCCTTGGTCTGGAAACCTGGAAAGCACATTCTGTTCTTTGTTGGTGGTGGTGGTTGGGGTGGCGGAGGGATGGTGTATGATCCCAGTGTTGGTGCAGAGGGTCGCCAGATGATGTCTTCATCTTTGGAATCAACAGACACAAGGTGATTACCATAACACCTTGTGCGGCCAGACCGCTGGGGCAAATCCCAAAAGCACGTACATAAGGAGGGGCTTTTTGAGGTAATTCCAGACCCTTACCTAGGGGGGCTGTTGGGTTAAACCCAGAAACGTACACCAGGGGGTTTAGGAATGAATCCCAGACCCATTCTTGATGGACCGTGTATGGTTTAACCCAGACACCACCTTGAGGGCTCGTCGGGCTAAAAACCCACCCCATTCACTTGAGAGAACTGTTTGAGAGTTGCTTCCCGAGGGAACCTGCTTAAGAAAGAGCAAAACGTAATCGAACTTGACTGAGAAAACCCGCTACACTTCATAATCCCAAAGCATTTACCCCTTTTGAGACTTTGCCTTAAGGACTTAACTTGACTTGAACTTCAATCGCACCACAGTATAACGTAAGGAACTCTTCTCCCATTCCGTGTCACTTCCATACATATAATTTTCCCTTCATTACACAGATTTAGCCACCCGGTCGTTAACGTTACGTGACTGATTCTGACTTCGGCTCATTGTGTTTCTAACAACCCAATTTTAACCCAGACAGCCTCGTCACCACCACACGGCTCCGGCCTGAATCATTAGCGATCCACTTTCCTCAGCGGTGTTGCGACCAGCGACCACCACCGCCCCACCTCCGTCTCTCCTCCTCCACTTAAAACCCCATCCTCCCGACCGCGTCCTAAATTATCCCCTGGGATCGGCAGGATCAGCTGGGCCTGGGAGTCCCGCAGCCCAGAGGGGCGTCAGTGAGCCAGGGAGGGAGGAAGGGAGGGAGCGGGTCTTCCCCAGGAAGCAAAGGGGGGATGGGGAAGGCGGGGGTGGTGGAGGTTGAGGCAGGGAAAATCCTTTCCTAAAGTCTGGAAAAGTTTCAACTTTCGTAATTATAATTCCAGCAGGACTGGAACGGTGATTGAAGTTCCCTCTATTTTCCAGCTCCTTGATCGTTGATTTATGCTTAATGGCATTCTGGAAAATATGATTATATAGAGAGCCGCCTGCATTTTCATATATTTACGTTTGTTTCCTCCTCACGTATTTTTTTTCAGACATTTTCCATATTGAATATATTGAGGTTCCTTCTCTCCCCCTGTTTCCAGACATTTCACGTATTAAATACACACACACACACACACACACACACACACACACAGAGTGAGTGACCGTCGTTCGGCTAACGTCTTAAGTAATGCCATTCCCATACCTGGAAAGTCTTAAGAACTTCCGCTGCTCTGAACCTGCATCAGAAAAAAAAAAAGAAAAAAACTCAAGTCTTAAAAGAGTTATGGCTCACTTACAATGGGGCTCTTTTCTGTTCATCTCCCTTCGTGCTACTTTGGCCTCTACAAAAGCCATTACCTGTCCCTCACAGGGAATACTGGGCCTTAGAAGGGAGGGAGGGAGCGAGGGGTTTAAAATGCCTCTCCGTCCATCCAGTCCTCCTCCTAATGCCTCCCTTCTTTGACAAGACTTTCCCCTCTCCCTTCCCTTCTCTCGTCCTGTCTGACAGAACCTCCGCTATGGAGTGTTCCCCGGTCTTCCTTATTCTCCTACCTTGATGTGCATATCCGTCGTGGTGTGTCCGCCTCGCTCAGACATCCTGCCACTGTCTCTCTCTCTCTCTCTCTCGTGCATGATCGTGGCTGTGATGGAAGATCCTTCCATTATCCTACCCGACGCTGCCTCGGCTTCAGGCGCTGTCGTGTTCAGACCCTAGCTAGACTGTGTTAGACACCTCCCCCACCCCAGACCTAGACTACAGACACTTGTATCCAGACCCACCCCCCTTGATGCTGTACCCAGATCCCAGACACTGTATCCAGACCCCCCGACGCTGTACCCAGATCCCATACACTGTACCCCGACCCCATACATTTACCCAGATCCCAGACACTGTAGCCAGACCACAGACATTGTACCCAGACCCCCATACACTATCCAGAGCCCATAAACTGTAACCGGACCCCATACACTGTACCCAGACCCCAGACATTGTATTCAGACCTCATTAACATTATTCTCTCAACTTGTTTGTTTGTGCCACAATCCACAACGACTTTAGGTTCCTTTCTGTCTCATTTTACTCAAACAGTTCTGACTCTCCGTCAGTAGTTTTCCATCAGTGGCTTTGCATCAGTGGCCTTCCGTCAGTGGCCTTCCGTCAGTGGCTCTCCGTCAGTGGAACGATTGCCATGCGCGACAGAAACCTTTGGGGTCGCTTCTCCCGTCAGTCATTTTCGTCGTCCGTCCGTCCGTCAGCCGTCGTCTTCGGAGGTTTAATTTAATCCTCACCAGACAACTTACTTGACCTTCGTCCTAACTTGAATAAGTTTAGACCTAATGCTGACGAGACTTAAAATGATTAAAAAAAAAGTTATTTCCCATCATGGAGAGGAACCGAACGACACAACGACCAATAATTGTAGTGTGGGGGATGATCACACTATACACAGGTGTTGTGTCTCCTCAAAAGAAAAGTTTACCCTGGAAATGACATGTCTGTCTGTCCACAGGGACTTAGTATAAATATACAGATGTTACTTTAAGAAATAATCCAGACAGTATTTCCGTCTTAAGTCATTCCCAGTAAATTGCCTTGTATACCAGGTGACCCAAGTCTGTGTGTGTGTAGTTTGATTTGTGAGGTATTCAAACGACTCTCTCTCTCTCTCTCTCTCTCGTCCTGTCGTTTACCAGCGCCGTTTAAAATACCGTCTGTGTGTAAAGTTAAGACCACATATATGGGGGGGAATGTAATATGTAGAACACCATCATGATGTATTCAAGATAAACTTTGAGGCCATACACATTCTCACTGTACATGTGGGCCTTGATGTAACAAACCCATCTGGCTCTATATATACATCCCCTGTAGTCATATACATCCCCTGCAGTCATATACATTTGAAGTAGATACACATTTGTCATTCTGGACAGGTTATTAGGTGTGTGTTTTTTTTTACGACACGTATTTAGTGTAATTGTCTCGGATTGGCTCATATCCTTGTTTACGGGTTACAGAAACGTACATGTAATGTACGAGATTGTTGACCGCAAACTACAGCAGTTAGACTTTTGTGACACACACACACACACACACACACACACACACACACACACACACACACACACACACACACACATACCCCCACTTCTCAACATACCCCAGCCTTTCATCACCTTACCCTTGTTCCCTTTCCCTTCCCATCTCCCTCCTGCCATATAACCCCCCCCCCCCGCCCACCTTTTCCATCACCAGCCACTCTCCTCCCATTTCCCCTCCCACCAGGTGACGCAATACGACGACAGGTAATCCTCAAACCACCCAACTCATTTTTTTTCCCCTTTCTTTCTTTCCCTCACCACGGGATTAAAAGGTCCCAGCTCGTGCCTTGACTTAGACAGACATATCATATCATCTCTCTCTCTGTCTCTCTCTCTCTCTCTCTCTCTCTCTCTCTCTCTCTCTCTCTCTCTCTCTCTCTCTCTCTCTCTCTCTCTCTCTCTCTCGTGTGTGAGAAGCATCCAACCGACTTTTTCACCATCCCAAGTAATGTTTTTTTTTTTCTTGCTCACTCTCCCAGCCTCTGTGATCCACCACTCTCACCACTCTCCCTTGATGCTCTTACCCCCCCCCCTCTCTCTCTCTCTCTCTCTCTCTCTCTCTCTCTCTCTCTCTCTCTCTCTCTCTCTCTCTCTCTCTCTCTCTCTCCACCACTCGCCGTCGTACTTAAATACTCTCTCCACCACTTGTCGAGTGAGCACTTGTGAGCACTTCCATCCACTCCCAGCCCTGGCTTGCTGGCCAGCCCTCCACCACGAGACGTGCACCTCATACCTACTCATTCTTCCTCATGTTTTTTTTTTATGCCCTCATTCTTCCTCATGCTTTTTTTTTTTTTTTGTCTTGCGTAATCTGCAGTGGAGGTCTCATTCTTCCTCATTCTCTGTGTTTAGCATTACCTTCTGTGTGAGGGCCTCATTGTTCCTCATTTTCTGGGTAGCATTGCCTTCTGTAAAAGCCTCATTGTTCCTCATTCTCTGGGCAGCGTTATCTGCAGTAAATGTCTCATTCTTTCCACCCCTTCATTAGCTACGCCTCCTACACCCGCACGTATTCTTCCTCATTCTTCCCCGTTTCTGTAAAGCCCCGCCGTTATCTTCACTCATTCTTTCCTCATCCTCGTGAAGGAGGGGGAGCCACAGCGTCTGTTGTTGACCTTCGTCACACATCACTCATTAAGAAAATGAGGAGGAGGAGCAGGAGGAGGAGGTCCTACACGGCTAGCGCCCCTCATTTCCTCGAGGCTTCCTTTTTCTCTCACCCTTGTTTCACTCACACCCTTCCCCCTCCCCCCCCCCCCCCCCTCTTCAGCACTCACCACCCTCTTCCTTTTCCTTCTACCCCATCCTCCCTCCTGGATATCTCTCCCTCACCCATCATCACCCCCCTCCCCCCACCCCCCGCCTTAACATCATGCCCCCCATTTTTTTTTTATAACCCCCCCCCACACATTTTCTTTCCCCTTCGAGACGAAGTGAGTAATGGTGGTGTTGGTGTTACGACCTCACGCCCTTCGCCGTGGCTGGGGCGGCGCGCCCCCCTCTCCTCCTCTCCTGCCGCTGCGGGTGGACAGAAGCAGATGGTAAAGATAATAATGGGGCTTGGGGTGGGGGGCGGTGGTGACTGATGATGATGATGAAGACGATGATGACCAGATGGTTTAAGAAATGATGTTGTTGGTGGAGGGATGTGGAGTGGAGTGATGGGGTGGAGTGGAGTGGTGGCGGGAGGGGGAGGGAATTTGGCCTCATGGGGTGTTAATGATGGAGAAAGATAATGAGGTGTGTGTGTGTGTGGGGGGGTGGAGTGTGGTGGGGTTGGGGGTTAAAGATGATGATGATGGTGATAGGTGGGTGATGGTGATGGTGTGGAGGATGGGAGAGGTCACGTGGAGGATGGGAGAGGTCACATGGAGGATGGGAGAGGTCACATGGAGGATGGGAGAGGTCACGTGGAGGATGGGAGAGGTCGCATGGAGGATGGGAGAGGTCACATGGAGGATGGGAGAGGTCACATGGAGGATGGGAGAGGTCACATGGAGGATGGGAGAGGTTACGTGGAGGATGGGAGAGGTCACGTGGAGGATGGGAGAGGTCACATGGAGGATGGGAGAGGTTACGTGGAGGATGGGAGAGCTCACGTGGAGGATGGAGAGGTCACGTGGAGGATGGGAGAGGTCACGTGGGATGGAGAGGTCACATGGAGGATAGGAGAGGTCACATGGAGGATGGGAGAGGTCACATGGAGGATGGGAGAGGTCACGTGGAGGATGGGAGAGGTCACGTGGAGGATGGGAGAGGTCACATGGAGGATGGGAGAGGTCACATGGAGGATGGGAGAGGTCACGTGGAGGATGGGAGAGGTCACATGGAGGATGGGAGAGGTCACATGGAGGATGGGAGAGGTCACATGGAGGATGGGAGAGGTCACATGGAGGATGGGAGAGGTCACATGGAGGATGGGAGAGGTCACATGGAGGATGGGAGAGGTCACGTGGAGGATGGGAGAGGTCACATGGAGGATGGGAGAGGTCACATGGAGGATGGGAGAGGTCACGTGGAGGATGGGAGAGGTCACATGGAGGATGGGAGAGGTCACATGGAGGATGGGAGAGGTCACATGGAGGATGGGAGAGGTCACGTGGAGGATGGGAGAGGTCACGTGGAGGATGGGAGAGGTCACGTGGAGGATGGGAGAGGTCACATGGAGGATGGGAGAGGTCACGTGGAGGATGGGAGAGGTCACATGGAGGATGGGAGAGGTCACATGGAGGATGGGAGAGGTCACATGGAGGATGGGAGAGGTCACGTGGAGGATGGGAGAGGTCACATGGAGGATGGGAGAGGTCACATGGAGGATGGGAGAGGTCACGTGGAGGATGGGAGAGGTCACGTGGAGGATGGGAGAGGTCACATGGAGGATGGGAGAGGTCACATGGAGGATGTGGTTTTTTTATTGTGTGATATTGAGGTGGTGGAGTGAGGGGCTGGGTGGGGAGGTGCCTTCTGCTGTACTGTCCTGTCTCCATCTATAGTGGTCGGGTGGGGAGGAGGAGCCTTCTACTTTACCATCCTCCTTCCATCTATGTAGATGAGGAGGAGTACACGCTAATGCCGCTGATTTCCTGTACAAAAACAAAAGAAAAAATCGTCATAGACCATCAGGTTTTCTGTCGTGTCTTTTCAAGTACACTTCCTGTCCTCTCTCTCTCTCTCTCTCTCTCTCTCTCTCTCTCTCTCTCTCTCTCTCTATCTATCTATCTATCTATCTATCTATCTATCTCTCGTGTCTCGTTCTCTCCATTGTTTTTCGTATATATTTTTTTTTCATCCATCTTTGATCATATTATACCACTTTCTTCGCCCTTAACCAGTAGACCGTATGTCACACACACACACACACACACACACACACACACACCACGTTAGAGCGTGTTGCCTTGGTATACGTATGGGAATACGGCACGTAATGACAGGACTGAGACATTGTAATCAATTCCCATAATTAGAAAAGGTTTTTATGATATTTTCTACGATATATTCCTAAATTTTATTCTGTATTTTACACCCTTTTTTTTTCATTCACGTTCGTATGATTCATTTTAAAGAGCGTGGAGTGAGTCTTGTGGTTTTAGAAAGTGTGTGTGTGTGTGTGTGTGTGTGTTCCCAACATTAACAAAAAAAGAAATATTGAATTACGACGAAATTCAACCACCCTACAAACCAGTGTCAAAACCACAGTCTCTGACACCCTAATCTGCCACTCTGTTCCACACTCCGGCAATGGTGTAGTCATCCAACACAGTTTATTTATGATTTCCCCAGACTTCAGTAGAGTTTGTGCTTTCCCTCCCACACACACACACACACACACACACACACACACACACACACACTATCTCTAAACCCACCAGACTCCAGGTCGTCCACAAATAAGGCATTACACACGAGCGATCCGTACAAGGTTCTGAAGCCTCTTTTACTAACCCCCGCGCGTGTGTGAATGAGGCTAATAACGACTTAATTACCAAGAGGGGGGGGGGGGCAATAGCCAGAACGAGAGGCGGCTCTTGTGATTGGCGGTACTTAACCCCATTCCCCCCCCCCCCCATCCCCCCCAACAGTTAATGTACCCAGTATCTAATGGGTCAGTATTGAATGAGTAAAGATGGGATTATATTTTCATGTTTTTCACGGCCTCAGTTACACACACACACTCATACACACACACACACACACACACACACACACACACACACACACACACACACACACACACACCTCCCTCTTAACTGTCCACTAATTGCCGGATTATAATGATGAGCAGAGATTGAGAGCAGTAAAAGGGTCATTGAGTTGCCTAATCCATCTATTGTTAGCTTAAATTATCTTGGTTTTATTTATACCCAACACACACTCATACACACACACACACACACACAAACACACACGAGGGAGAGACTTAATGTTTTATATACGATGGACGGTTAGTGCCAATTATAGCTCCCAGTGTTTGAACGGTAATCACTAAAAAACAAAAAATAATATAAAGATTTTACGAAATATATTTACGTCGGAAAACCTCTTGATTTAAGCTCGCCTGTATTTATCTGTAATACCTACAGATACGTGAAAGCAAAGATTAAAAAGGTGGATGTGTGTATATATATTGTCCTATATCGTATAACAGCAGCTGTAGCGAGGCATCACATGTACTGTAGCTATAGTCATTATGTATCCTATATAACACAGTGTAAATAGCTATCTCGTATTCTATAATACAGTAGTAGTAATAAGTGTCGCATATTCTATACGAATGGCTTTGGTAGTGATCGCCTACTGTGTAAAACGCGATAGCTGGAAGTGATAGCATATTCCCCAGTTATATATGATATATATATACCAATGCATGATATATGGTGGAGGAAGATGTTAAAGAGTTTATAAGCCCATCTGTGGCTGCTCTCCTCGTATATGATAGAGGAAGTGATAGCCACACCATTGTGCACCATATATATATATATATATATATATATATATATATATATATATATATATATATATATATATATACACACACACGACGGCCTTGCAATATACTCCTTACGAGTAAAGGGTTTTGAGAGAGAGAGAGAGAGAGAGAGCCAGTCATTTTCTCGATCACGTATGGGTTTCTCACATCCAAATCCTGTGTCGCTCCCGCCTGGCTGGGCGATGCAAGCCATCCGCGCCCCCGGGGATCCGGGATCAAAACATTAACATTATTATTGTTTGGTGGGAGAGACGTGGGGGGATTTGTGCCCCAGAGAGAAAAAATTCCCCAGTGGAATTGGATTTTTTTCTCTTTTTCTATTTTGATTTTTGTTTGTGTCGTTGTCCGGTGTTTCTTTTTTTTTCTTTTTTTTTTTTTTGAGGTTCAGTAGACACGGTGGAATTTTTTGTTGCTGTTGTTGTGTGGAGGAATTTTTGTATCGAAATTACGGGATTTGGACATGGCAGCCGGAGAGCTCTCGTGTATAATACCTGGATTATATATATATATATATATATATATATATATATATATATATATATATATATATATATATATATATATATGAGGTGTCATTGGACCCGCCTGTATGACGTAACAACAAGATCAAAGAGACATGTCTGGAGATGATGTATCATTGTCAGTGGACGAATGGAAGTAGAATCTCGCCGAAGACCCTCTCCCATCATTACCCTGCTACTGATCGTAGCGCAGCGTTGGAAGGTGCAAGGAGCCTTATTCACAAGGTCCTTGGGGACATCCCTCCTTGACTCCTTATTTCTTGGTTCCATTCCAACCCCAGGGGAACGCCTCACACCAGCGGAATGGAAGACAGTTCTGAAAGTTTGGCTTCAGGTTCAGGGGGCCCCCCGGCCTTTAGGGTAACGATGGGTCTTGTATACCCCGGGTTTATAGAGCCATGCTAAGGTGCTTTGATAAGAGAGCCTGCTCCTCTGTTGGACCTAGGCTGATCCTATAAGGCGAGATACAACGTTATTAAGAAGAAAAAAATATTATGTGAAGCAGCCAGCATTCTTCCCTGAAAGGCCTTTTTTTTTTGCGTTTTTTGTCTCAGAATTTAAAGGAAAAAAAGGTGTTTGTGGTTGGGACGACGGGTGAGGGAGGAGTCCTACACAGGTAGGAAGTACAAGAGGGGGGGGGGGGGGATTTTCCATATAGGTGGGACTTCCTGATACAGACCGTGCCTTGGTCCAGTATGGCTGAGGCTCCTGGTCCAGTATGGCTGAGGCTCCTGGTCCAGCATGGTGGAGGCTCCTGGTCCAGCATGGTGGAGGCTCCTGGTCCAGCATGGTGGAGGCTCCTGGTCCAGCATGGTGGAGGCTCCTGGTCCAGCATGGTGGAGGCTCCTGGTCCAGCATGGTGGAGGCTCCTGGTCCAGCATGGTGGAGGCTCCTGGTCCAGCATGGTGGAGGCACCTTTTTTTCCATGATGGCTTTGTGCCAGCCGCTTTGTCTGTTGGTTTGGTCCATGGTGGTAAAAGGTTTCTTTATGAGTGAGTTATCCTATAAAAGGGTCTTTATGAGTTATCCTTTAAAAGGGTTCTTTATGAGTTGGTTATCCTTTAAAAGGTGTCTTTTATGCGGAGGTGTGGGTCTTCGCTCCAGAGGTGGGAGCTCGGGTGTCGCTGACGAAGGTCGTGTAATCCCTCCCGTTGCTGGAATTTCAGACCACCGACCACTCCCCTCCATCCATCCATCCATCCCCCACAACATCACTTGAGATTGCCCCGGTAGATGGCAGCACTCCGGCTCGCCACGCCGTCTCTGTGTGTGTTGATCCGACACTATGAATATTATTAATTAGACAATGAATGATTCGGGGGGCAGATGGAACCTAACCGAAAGAAAGAAAACAGAACCCACTGCAATGTGTACGTGTTTACCCCCACTCTCATCCCTCCAGGCTCTCACAACCAGCCCCGAGCAACACTCACTCACTCACGCCTCTCTCTCACACCCACACACACACACCCTCCACCAACACCACCAACACTCCCCTCCTAACCCATTTCCCCCTTCACCACCACCACCACCACCACAACTCCCTCCCTCTGTTCCTGGGTCATGGCCACTGTGGTGGGGAGGCCAGGCCTATATTGGGCAAATCACGTCCCAGACACGATGGTTCTGTGTGCTGGCGCCCCTGGAGGGCTGCCTGGCCCTCAGAGTCGGTGGCGTGTCTCTAAGGTCTGTCAGGGCGGTTGTGGAACCCTTAAGGGCCAAGGGATATATGTGTGTGTGTGTGTTTGTGTTTCCAGACTCCGCTTCCTGGCCCAAAGGAGCCCACTTTACTCAGCTCTCACGTGGAGCGCAGCCCCAAACCTTCAAAAACCCCATCAAAAATATCAGTTACATAATGTCGTACGTACACACACACACACACACACACACACACACACATTATGATAAATTTGATCAAGAATGCGACCGCCAAATCAGCAGACAGTGTGAAGAAAGACTCGTTGTCCTGATAATCATCCTTGACTCGAATCTCGACAATCGAATAAACGGTTTAACACGTGCTGAATTTGTATGCAAATGAGGCATTATATTGGCTGGGGGGAAATTCCCTTTCTGTTGCGTGAGGTGAGGTGGGGGGACGTGGCGCGAACGCTGCAACACAGGAGGAAGGTAACCTGTTTTCCTTTTGTGTGAGTGTGTATATATATATATATATATATATATATATATATTAATTATGGGCGTAAAATGGAACGATTTAAGTAAACAGCACCAAGTTAATATATTTTTTCAATGATAAGAAATCATAAGGGGGGTATTTAGTGGTATTTAAGAGGTGGGAAGAAGTAATCAAGAACCGGGAAACCTTAAGAAATCGCTTAATGGGTGTTAAGCTAAGAGACTCGCATAGAAAACGAGGTACGTTGCTTT
>NC_092280.1:23936512-23966512 GCF_036320965.1 Panulirus ornatus | reverse complement strand
CACTATCTCTCTCTCTCTCTCTCTCTCTCTCTCTCTCTCTCTCTCTCTCTCTCTCTCTCTCTCTCTCTCTCTCTCACTATAGATCTTCTACCTTATGTCATGCATAGTATATTGGGTAGGGTAACATGGGATGCCACAGGGTTACTTGATTTCTTTTTTTTTCCACTGTCATGTCATGAACAGGTAATATACATTTTAATACGAGATGAACAGGCAATATACATTCTACAAACAAGATGAACAGGCAATATACATTCTACAAACAAGATAAAAAGGCAATATACATTTTGCAGACAAGATGAACAGGCAATATACATTACACACACAAGATGAATAAGCAATGTACATTTTACAGAAGATGAACAGGCAATATACATTACACACACAGGATGAACAAGCAATATACATTTTACAGACCAGATAACAAGTAATATACATTACACAAATAAGATGAACAGGCAATATACATTACACACGAGATGAACAGGCAATATACATTACATACAAGATGAAAAGGCAATATACATTTTACAGAGAAGATGAATAGGTAATATACATTACACAAATGAGATGAACAGGCAATATACATTACACACAAGATGAAGACAATATACATTACACACTAGAAGAACAGGCAGTATACATTACACAACATGAACAGGCAATATACATTACACACACAAGATGAACTGACAATATACATGCCACACACAAGATGAACAGACAATATACATTCCAGACACGAGATGAAGACAATATACATTCCACACATGAGATGAACAGGCAATATACATTCCACACACGAGATGAACAGACAATATACATTACACACACGAGATGAACATGCAGTATACATTACACACACGAGATGAACAGACAATATACATTACACACACGATAATGAACAAGCAAAAAACGTTTTACAGACAAGATGAACAGGAAATATACATCACACACACAAGATGAACAGGCAATATACATTTTAGACTATGAAGACGATACACATGACACACAAGATGAACAGGCAATGTACATTCCAGACACGAGATGAACAGGCAATAGACATTCCACACACGAGATGAACTGGCAATATACATTCCACACACGATAATGAACAGGCAATATACATTCCACACACGAGAATCAACAGGCAATATGCATTTATCACAGAGGAGATGAACAAACGTTGTGCAAACATCAGATATATCAGAATAAGGTGGAAAAGGCCACAGAATATGAGAGGACACAGAAAGCAAACAGAAATATGAGTGTAAATAAGTGAGTAAGAGTGCGTAGGGGGAAGAGTGAGTGAGTGGGAGAGGGAGTGAGTGGGATGGGTGTATGAATGACGTATACAGTGTGTGGGTCTGGCTTGTGGGAGATGCTGTGATGGGGGGGGTGATGAGATGCACCCCGGGGGAAGGTGGGTGGAGGCGATGCGGTGTGGGAAGGGGACTCCACTGAGCGCTGGGGAGGTCATAGTGTGTGGACAGGGGACTGCAGGGAGCACTGGGAAGGATATGTACGGCTGGGGAGGAGGTGATGGGGTGTGGAAATGGGACTACAGGGAGCATTGGGGAGGTTATGTATGGTTGGGGAGGGGGTGATGGGGTTTGGAAAGGGGACTACATTGAGCCCTGGGGAGGATAAGTACGACTGGGGAGGAGGTGATGGGGGGTGTGGAAAGGGGAGTACAGGGAGCCCTGGGGAGATAATAAGTACAGTTGGGGAGGAAGGGCTATGGAATGTGATGAGTCGTAAGGGGAGAGGAGGACTGAACGGCGGGGAGAAGAAAGAGATGGGGAGAGCTGACTTGCTGAGAAGTGCGAGTGCAGTCTCTCTCTCTCTCTCTCTCTCCATCCCACCTACACCCACCACCTGCAGGCCTCAGTTCGCCCACGTAGCACGCGCCACTGCCTCACCTCCTTCATAACATGAACTGAAGCATGTTGTTGTTGTTGTCCTGAAATTAGGGTAATGTTGTTATCAGCAAGTAATGCATTACCCCACCCTCACCCCCACCCCGCATATAAAGTTGTTATAAATGATCGCACACAACGTTAATAAGTTCATAAAGAATTTAATTACTTTGGTCAATATAGCTGCCTTTTTCCCCCCGTGTTTCGAGAGAATATTCCGCTCAGATAAATAAAATAAGATACACAATATTTCTATAATTTATATTTTGTGTTCCTTATTTTAGAACATGTGTGTATTTTGTCTTATTACATGTTTGTGTCACGGGAAGCTGGATGTGAATGATCAACACACGTACACACACACACATACATACATACATACACATATAGACACACACACCACACAGACACGCACCACACACACATACACCACACACACATACACCACACACACACACACACACACACACACACACACACACACACACACACACACACACCACACACACACACACATGCACCATACACAAAGACACACATACCCACACACACACACACACACACGCACACACACACTCATACACCAAACAAACACATTGAGACAAACAAACACACAAACATACGACACACACACACACACCCCACAAACATACCACCCCCACACATACACACATGCACCCCACACACACACATACACCACACACTCACACATACACCACACAGACACACACACATCTACACATACAACACACACACACACACCACACACATACAACACACACACACACACTCACTCATACACCACACACATACACACACACCACACGCATATACACACATACACCACACGCACGCCATACACACACACACACACCACATACAAACATATACACTACATACACCGCACACATACACACACATACACCGCACACATACACCACACTTTTACCATACACACACATACAGCACACACACACACATACATACATACATACATACACCACACCACACACACGCAAACCACACTCACACAGACACATACATACACCACACACACATACACCATACCCATACAGTACACACCCACATATACACCACACAGACACACAAACACCACACACAGACACACACACATACACATACAACACACACACACTCATACACCACACGCACATACACCACACACACGCATACACCTCATACACATACAGTACATACACACATACATACAGTACATACACACTCACACACACACACACACACACCACAAACATACCACCCCACACATATACACACATGCACCCCACACATACACACCACACACACAGACACAAACATACACCACACACACACACACACACACACACACACACACATATACACCACATACACCATAACCATACGGTACACACACACACTTTTATACACCAGACACACACACACACACACAACACAAACACACCACAAACAGACACATACACCACACACACACATACATACAAACGCATACCACCACACACACACACATGCACCCCACATACACATACACACACCAAACAAAAACACACACACACACAAAAACATACACCATACACACACACACATGCACCATACGCAGAGACACACACAACCACACATACACACACACTCGTACACCAAACAAACACATTGACACACACATACAACACACACACACACCACAAACGTACCACCCCACACATATACACACATACACCACACAGACACACACACACATACAACACACACACACGCCACACACATACAAACATACACCACACACACACAAGCACACATACAACACACACACACACACACACTCATACACATACAACACACACACACACACACACACACACTCATAGACCACACATATACACACACACCATACGCATAATATACACACATACACCACACACACATACAGTACATACACCATACACACAGTACTCACACATACAGACACCACATACAAACACATACACATACAAACATATACACCACATACACCGCAAACCACACTCACACACATACATACACCATACCCATACAATACACACACACATATATACACCACACACACACACACACACACACACACATACACCAAACACATACACACATACACCAAACACACACATACATACACCACACCCGCAAACCACACACACACACACGCCACATACACATACAGTACATACACCATACACATACAATACACACACACACACACTCACATACACAGCACACACACACACACCACATACAAACACATACACATACAAACATATACACCACACACATATACACATACACCACACACACACACCATACACACACACACCACACAGACACACAAACATACACCACACCACACACACACGCAAACCACACACACACACACAGACACATACACCACACACACACACATACATACAACACACACACACATACATACACTATATCCATACAGTACACACACACATATATACACCACAACACACACACACACACACACAGACATACACCACACATACACACACACATACACCACAAACACATACCACCCCACACACACACCACACACATGCACCCCACACACACACACACACACACACATGCACCCCACACATGCACCCCACACACACACACACACACACACACATGCACACACACACACACACACACACACACACACACACACACACACACACACACATACGACACGCATACATACAACACAGACACACCACACACACATACATACAGTACACACACACACACACATACACCACACACATACAAACATACACACACACATACATACACCACACCACACAAACACAGACTCATACACCACACACACACACACACACATATATATATACTACACACACACACACACCACAAACAGACACATACACCACACACACACATACATACGGATACATACACTACAACACACACACACACCCACATATACAAAGACACACCATACATATACACCACACACACGCACACAACAGACACACACACACATACAAATACACACATACACCACACAGACACATACATACACACACACATACACCGCAGACACATACTACACACAGACATATACACACACTTATACACCATACACTTACAAACATACACCACATACACACACACACACATACACCACACCACACACACACGGGCACACCACACACACACACACACACACACACACACACACAACCGTACACAGACACACACACATACACCCACACACAAACACATACAAAAACACATACACCACACACACATACACATACAAACATATACACCACATACACCGCACACATACACCATACACATACAACACAGACACGCACACCACACACACACAAACATACATATACATACACCACACAGACACACATACATACACCACACCACACAGACACATATGACATACACCACACACACATACACCATACCCATACAGTACACATACACACACACACACACACATATATACACCACAGACACACACACTCATACACACCACACGCAATGTACACACATACACCACACACACACATACACCACTCGCACGCCACACACACACATATACCACATACACAGACACATACACCACACACACATACAGACACACACAACACACACACACATACCACCCCACAAACACACACCCACATACACACACATACCACCCCACAAACACACACCCACATACACACACATACCACCCCACAAACACACACCCACACATGCACCCCACACACATACACACCAAACAAACACACACGCACACACATAACCACACACACCACACACAGACACACGCACCCACACACATACACACACACGCACCCCACACACACACACACACACACGCACACAAACACATACACCACACACACATACACCACACGCACGCCACACACACATACACTCACACCACAAACACATACCACCCCACACACACACACACACACACACACACCACACACACACATACACCACACACATACGACACGCATACATACAACACACATACATACACATACAGTACACACACACACCACATACAAACACATACACCACACACATACAAACATACACACACATACATACACCACACGCACACCACACACACAGACTCATACACCATACACATACAGTACACACACACACATATATATACACCACACACACACCACAAACAGACACACACCACACATACATACAGATACATACACTACAACACACACACACACCCACACACATATACATCACACACCCACATATACAAAGACACACCATACATATACACATACACCACACACACGCACACAACAAACACACATACATACATATACACACGCACATACACCACACAGACACACACACATACGCACAGACATACTACACACACATACATACACACAGACACATACACGCACACTTATACACCATACACATACAAACATATACCACATACACACACAGACACATACACCACAGGCACACCACACACACACAACCGCACACAGACACATACACACAACACACACACATACAAAAACACATACACCACACACACACCGTACACACATACAACACACAGACACATACACACACATGCAAACATACACCACATACATACACCACACACACATACATACACCACACACACATACACCATACCCATACAGTACACACACACACATATATACACCACACACACACACACTCATACACACGCACATACACACATACACCACACACACACACATACGCACACATACAGACACACACATACAGTACATACACCATACACATACAATACACACACCACATACATACACATACAAACATATACACCACACACATGCATCACACACACACACATACACCACACCACACACACGCAAACCACACACACAGACACACACACACACACCACACATACATACACCAAACACACACAACACAAACACACCCATGTATACACACACACATACACCACAAACACATACCACCCCACGCACACACACACCAAACAAACACACACGCACACATACAAACAAACACACACACACACACTGGCACCCCACACACATACACACACACGCACCCCACACACACCACACGCACACATACAACACAGACATACACCACACACACATACAACACATACACCCACGCACGCCACACACACATACACCACACACATACACATACAGAGACATACATACACATACACACAGTACACACACACACACACACACACACCACACATACACCACATACAAACATATACACTACGCACACCATACACACACACACACACACCATACACATACAGTACACACACACATATATACACTACACAGTCACACACAAACAACACACCACAAACAGACACATACATACACTACAACACACACCACACACACACCCACAAACACACACATCCACATATACAAAGACACACACCATACATACACACATACACCACACACATGCACACAACAAAGACAAACACACATACATACATACACACAGACACACATACAAACAGCCACATACACACACTTATACACACCATACATATACAAACAAAGGCACACACTTATACACCATACACATATAAACATACACCACATACACTACACGGACACATGCACTACACACACACACACACACACGCACAACCGTACACAGTCACAGACACACACAACACATACATGCACACACACAAAAAAAACACCACACACCATACACACATACAACACAGACACACACACACACATACAAACACATACACCACACACACACACACACATACAAACACATACCACACCATACACACCACACAGACACACATACACCACAGACACACATACACCATACATACACACATGCACACCACACAGACACACACATACACCACAGACACACCACACACACATACACCATACACATACTGTACACACACACATACAAAAACACACACCATACACATATACACAGACATGCACACACACAAACACATACATCACACACAACAGACACACACACATACACCACACCTATACACCATACACACAAACATACAGACACACAATACAAACACAGACACCACACATACACACTTATACACCATACACACAAATATACAGACACACACACCACAACATACCACACACGTACACAGACACATACACCACACACACACACACGGACATACACCACACATACGACAGACACATACACCACACACACATACATACAGACACACACACACACACACCAAACATACACATACAGTACATACGCACACCACACATACATACAACACACACAAACAAACATATACACCACACAAACACATACACCACACACACATACATACACACTTATACACCATACACACATACAATACACACAGAGACATACACACACATACATCACATACAACACACACACACACATACACCACATACACACACATACAACACACACACACACACCACATACACACATATACAACACATACAACACACACACACACACACACCCATACACACACATGCACCACACACACACACACACATACACTACACACACACATACATTAACACACGCACACATACACCCCAAACACACACTCATACACCCCCCACACATAAAAAGTTCGTGTGTGCGTGGGGTGTGTTTGTGTAGTGTATGTGTGTGTCTGTGTAGTATGTGTGTGTGGTGTAGTGTATGGTGTGTAGTATGTGTAAGTGTGGTGTATGTGTCTGTGTGTGGTGTATATGATATATGCGTGTATGTTTGGTGTATATGTGTTTTGTATAAGTGTGTGTGTAGTGTATGTGTGTGTCTACGTTGTGTGTGTGTAGTGTATGGTGTATGTGTTTGTATTGTATGTGTGTCTGTGTGGTGTATGTGTGTACGTATGTATGTATGTGTGGTGTGTTTGTGTATATATATATATATATATATATATATATATATATATATATATATATATATATATATATATATAATATATGTCTGGTGTGTGTGTTTGTATATGTGGGTTTGTGTGTGTGTGGTGTTTGTGTGTGTGTATGTGTGAATGTATGTGTGTGTGGGGTGTATGTGTTTGTGTGTGTGTGGTGTATGTGTGTGTATATATGGGTGTGTATGTGTGTGGTGTGTATATATGTGTGTGGTGTCTGTATGTGTGTGGTGTATATGTGTGTACTATATGTGTGCGTGTACTATATATGTGTGTGTGTGTGTGGTGTATGTGTCTGTGTATGTGGTGGGTGTGTGTTTGTGGTGTCTGTGTGGTGTGTGTGTGGTGTATATATGTGTGTGTGGTGTATATGTGTGTGTGTGTGTGTGTGTACTATATGTGTGCGTGTACTATATATGTGTGTGGTGTATATGTGTGTGTATGTGTCTGTGGATGTGGTGGGTGTGTGTTTGTGGTGTGTGTGTGTGTGATGCATGTGTGTGTATGGTGTATGTGTCTGCATGTGTGTGTGGTGTATGTGTTTGTATGTATGTGGTGTATGTGTTTGTATGGGTGTGTATTGTATGTATGTGTGTGTGTTTGTGTGTTGTGTATGTGAGTGTGGTGTATGTATGTGTGTGTGTGTGTGTGTGTGTGTGTACTGTATGTGTATGGTGTATGTGTTTAGTGTATGTGTGGTGTGTGTGTTTGTACACATACACTACACACACACACAAACACTACACATACACCACACACACACACACACACACACACACACACAAACACACACTTACACAGAGACACACAAACACATACACACACCACACACACACAAACACATAGACACACATACACCACACACACACTATACACCACACACCCACATACATTCACAAACACACACACACACATACGTACACACATACGCGTACACAGACACACACATACATACACAGACACATACACCACACACTCATACATACATACACACTTATACACCATACACACATACACCACACACACATACACACAGACATACACCACATACACTACACACACACATACATCACACATACAACACACACACACACACACACACAGATACAATACACACACACCACACACACATACATAGACACACACTACACATGCACCACACACACAAACACATAGACACACCACACACACACACACATTAACACACGCACACATACATACACCACACCTACAAAGTTCGTGTGTGCGTGGGTGTGTTTGTGTGGTGTGTGTGTACGTGTACGTGTGGGGTGTATGTGTGTGTGGTGTATGTATGTGTGTGTGATGTGGTGTATGTGTGTGTCTGTGTGTGGTGTAGTGTATGGTGTGTCTGTGTGTAGTATGTGTAAGTGTGGTATATGTGTGTCTGTGTGTGTAGTGTATGTATGTGTTTGTGTAGTGTATGTGTGTGGTGTATGTATATGCGTGTATGTGTGGTGTATAAGTGTGTGTGTAGTGTATGTGTGTGTGTGGCGTATGTGTGTGTATGTGGTGAATGTCTGTGTATGTGTATTGTATGTGTTTGTGTGTGTATGGTGTATAAGTGTGTGTGTGTGGTGTATGTGCGTATTTGTGCGTGTGTGTGTGTACGTATGTATGTGTATGGGGTGTGTGTTGTGTATGTGTGTGTGTGTGTGTGAATGTCTGTGTATGTGGTGTATGTGTATATGTGGTGCGTGTATGTGTCTGTGTGAAGGTATGTGTGTGTGTGTGGTGTATGGGGTGTGTCTGTGGTGTATGTGTGTGTGTCTGTGGTGTATGTGTTTGTGTGTGTGGCGTTGTGTGTGTATGTGGTGTGTGTATATGTGTGTATGTGTATATATGTGTGTGGTGTATGTTTGTGTGTGGTGTATATGTGTTTGTGTGCGGTGTATGTGTGTGGTGTGTATATGTGTGTCTGGTATTTGTGTGTGTGTGTGTCTATGTGTGTGTGGTGTATATATGTGTGTGTGGTGTATGTGAGTGTGTGTGGTGTATATGTGTGTGTGTGTACTATATGTGTGTGTGTGTGTGTGTGTGTGGTGTACATGTGTGTGTATGTATGTGGTGTGTGTCTGTGGTGTATATATGTGTGTGTGTGTGTGTGTGTGTGGTGTGCATGTGTGTGTATGTATGTCGTGTGTGTGTGTGGTGTATATATGTGTGTGTGTGTGTGGTGTATGTGTGTCTGTATGTGTTTGCGTGTGTGGTGTATGTGTGTGTATGTTTGTGTGCGTGTGGTGTATGTTTGTGTTGTGTATGTGTGGTGTGTATATATATTTGTGTGTGTGTGTGGTGTATGTGTGTGTGTCTATGTTGTGTGGTGTGTGTGTGTGTGTGTGTACTATATATGTGTGTGTGGTGTATGTGTGTGTGTGTATGTGTATGTGGTGGGTGTGTGTGTGGTGTGTCTGTGTGGTGTATGAGTGTGTGTATGTGTGTGGTGTATGTGTCTGCATGTGTGTGTGGTGTATGTGTTTGTATGTGTGTGTGGGTGTATTGTATGTATGTGTGTGTTGTGTATGTGAGTGTGGTGTATATGTCTGTGTGTGTGTACTGTATGTGTACGGTGTATGTGCTTACTGTATGTGTATGTGTGGTGTGTGTATGTGTGTCTGTACACATACACACACACACACACTTACACACACCACATCACACACATATACCACACATACATACACCACACACACACATACATTAACACGCGCACACATACACACACCCCACACAGACACATACACCACACACACACACATACATACACCACACATACACCCCCTCACACAAACACACACCACACATACACCTCCCCCCCCCCCCCCAACACACACGAGGAGGAGGAAATGTAGAGGGGAAGGGGGGGCAAAGTTCGTGTGTGCGTGGGGGATGTATGTTTGTTTGTGTGTGGTGTATGTGTGGGTATGTGTCTGTGTATATGTGTAGTGTATGTGTGGTGTGTGCGTGTCTTAATGTGTGAGTGGTGTATGGGAGTATGTGTGGTGTATGTGAGTCTGTGTGTGTTGTAGTGTATGGTGTGTGTAGTGTATGTGTCTGTGTCTGTATGTGTGTGTAGCATATGTGTTTGTGTGGTGTATTTTGTGTTATGTATGTGTGTGTGCGTGACTATGTATGTATGTGTGTGTGTAGTGTATGTGTGTGGTGTATGTATATGTGTGTGTATAAGTGTGTGTAGTGTATGTATGGTGTGTGTGGCGTATGTGTTTGTATGTGTGATGTGGGTGTGTGTGTATTGTATGTGATTGTGTGGGTGTGTATGGTGTATAAGTGTGTGTGGTGTATGTGTCTATGTGTATGTATGTGTGTGTAGTGTGTCTGTGTGGTGTATGTGCGTGTGTGTGTGTGTGGTGTATGTTTGTGTGTATATGTGTATGGGGTGTGTTTGTATGTGTTTGTGAATGTATGTGTGTGTATGTGGTGTGTGTGTGTATGTGGTGTATGTGTATATGTGGTGTGTGTCTGTGTGGTGTATGTGTGAAGTTGTGTGTTTGTGTGTGTCTGTGGTGTATGTGTGTGTGTGGTGTATGTGTTTGTGTGTGGTGTATGTATGTGTGCGTGTGGTGTATATGTATTTGTGTGTGGTGTGTATATATGTGTGTGGTGTGTGTGTGTGTGTGTGTGTGTGTGTGGTGTGTGTGTGTATGTATGTGTGTGTGTACTATATGTATGTGGTGTATGTGAGTGTGTGTGGTGTATATGTGTGTGTGTGTGTGTACTATATGTGTGTGTGTGTGTGTACTATGTGTGTGTGTGTGTAGTGTATATGTGTATGTGGTGTATATGTGTGTGTATGTGGTGTATATATGTGTGTGTGTGTGTTGTGTACATGCGTGTGTGTGTGTGTGTGTGGTGTATATGTGTGTGTGTGGTGTGTGTGTGTGTGTGTGTGTGTGGTTTTCGGTGTATGTGTATATGTGTGAGTGTGTGTGTGTGTGTACTATATGTGTGGTGTATGTGTGTGTGTTGTATATATGTATGTGTGTGTGGTGTATGTGTCTGCATGTGTGTGTGGTGTATGTGTGGGTGTGTGTGTATTGTATGTATGTGTGTGTGTGTTTGTAGTGTATGTGTGTGTGGTGTATGTGAGTGTGTGTATGTGTGTGTAGTGTAGTGTATGTGTGTATGGTGTATGTGTCTGTGTGTGTGGTGTGTGTAGTATGTGCGGTGTATGTATGTGTGTTATGTATGTGTGTGCGTGACTATGTATGTATGTATATGTATGTATGTGTGGTGTATGTATATGCGTGTATGTGTGGTGTATATGTGTGTGTGTGTGTGTGTAGTGTATGTGTCTGTGTGGTGTGTGTGTGTGTGGTGTATGTTTGTATGTGTGTGGTGTGTGTGTGTGTGTGTATTGTATGTATGTGTGTGTGGTGTGATGTGTGTGTATGTGTGTGTGTGTAGTGTATGTGTAGAATGTCTGTGTGTGTATTGTGTGTGTGTGTTGTGTGTGTGTGTATGGTGTATGTGTGTGTGTATGTATGTATGTATGTATGTATGTGTGTGGTGTATGTGTCTATGTGTGGTGTATGTGTATGTATGTGTGTGTAGTGTGTGTCTGTGGTGTATGTGCGTATTTGTGTGTGTACGTATGTATGTGTGTGGTGTGTGTGTGTATATGTGGGTTTGTGTGTGTATGTGGTGTGTGTGTGTGCATGTGGTGTATGTGTGTGTGTGGTGTATGTTTGAATGTATGTGTGTTTGTGTCTGTATGGTGTATGTGTGTCTGTGTTGTGTGTATGTCTGTGTATGTGGCGTATGTTGTGTGTGTGTGTGCGTGTGGTGTATGTTTGTGTGTATATGTGGGTGTGTGTGTATATGTGGTGTGTGTCTGTGGTGTATGTATGTGTGCGTGTGGTGTATGTTTGTGTGGTGTATATGTGTGTTTGTGTGTGCGATGTATGTGTATATATGTGTGTGTGGTGTGTAGGTGTCTGTGTTGTGTGTGTGTGTGTGTGGTGTTTGTGGGTGTGTGTTGTGTTGTGTGTGGTGTATATGTGTGTGTATGTGGTGTATGTGTGTGTATATATGTGTGTGGTGTATATGTGTGTATATATGTGTGTGTGTACTATATGAGTGTGGTGTGTATGTGTACTATGTGTGTGTGTGTGTACTATGTGTGTGTGTATATGTGTCTGTGTATGTGGTGTGTGTGTGTGTGTGTGTGTGTGTGTGTGGTGGTGTGTGTGTGTTTGTGTGTGTATGTGTTTGGTGTATGAGTGTGTGTGTGGTGTATGTGTCTGTATGGGTGTGGTGTATGTGTGTGTGAGTGCGTGTGTGTGTGTTGTATGTATGTGTGTGTTTTGTGTATGTGAGTGTGGTGTATAAGTGTGTTGGTGTGTGTGTGTTTGTACTGTATGTGTATGGTGTATGTGTGTGTACTGTATGTGTATGTGTGGTGTGTGTGTGTGTGTGTCTGTACACACCACACACACATACATATACCACACACACACAAACACACACACCACACATACACCCCCCCCCACACACACCACAACATACACCCCCACACACACACGAACTTTGCCCCCCCCCCCCCCTCTACATTTCCTCCTTCTCCCCCCCGATAAGCCAGTGGACGAGGCCATCTTTACCACCCACCGTGTACGGCCGTAATTGGCTCTTTACTTTTCTGGAAATCTGATAATTGGGAGAGTAGAAAACGAGACCTGGGAGAGAGAGGGGCTTGTCCGGTGGTGTCTGGGGCGGACCGGGGTGGGGTGGGTGGGGAAGATTAGGTGCAAGAGAGACGGATACACTGGAAGGGGAATTAGATACCGAAATCTGATAAGGATGTATCATGGAGAGATAGAGAGAGAGAGAGAGAGAGAGAGAGAGAGAGAGAGAGAGAGAGAGAGAGAGCGCTACATCGAAAGATTCTCGGAGGTAAGTAGATAGGTATATAAGTGGGTAAGTAGGCAGGTCGATGATTAAGGAGGTAAGTATGCATGTACAAAAGTAGGTAGGTAGATAAAAGTATGTGTATACAGAACAGTTCACCAGGGACAGAGAGACGCAGATTCCCGACCAAAACAATTGTGTGGATCACGGGAATTCTCACGTCCCCCCCCCCCCCCCCCCACGCTACTTACGGCTTCCTGGAACAGTTCCCTGAGCCACAGACGACCCCGCTTGTCTTCCCTCTACAGCTCTCATAACTCCATGAACCTTAGTGGTAGCATTCTTATATATTCCCCAGAACTCCCCACCGATTCTCTCTCTCTCTCTCTCTCTCTCTCTCTCTCTCTCTCTCTCTCTCTCTCTCTCTCTCTCCTTTTTTTTATTCTTAAATGCCTTTTCTCCCCTCTAGTCTCTCCTTGTAATTATCTTGGCTGACCCCAATTAAATCATAAATGTAGGTAAAACTATTGTTAGTTTATGATTACACTCCAAATATATATATACGTGGAAAATAAATAGAGTGGTTGGGACCTAAACATGCAGGAGGGTGAGAGACGTGCACGGGATAGAATGAATTGGAACAATGAGGTATACTGGGGACCTACGTGCTGCCAGTTGACTAAAATGGTCGGAGGAAACCAATAGAAAGGTCTATAGGGCCTGGTTTCCACGTGGAAACCATTGGAAAGGTTTGTAGGGCCTGGTTGTGGAAAGGTCTGGAGGGCCTGGTTGTGGAAAGGTGTGTAGGGCCTGGTTGTGGAAAGAGGGTTGTGGTTTCGGAATGGATGTGAGCGAATGCGACCTTTCTTCATCTGTTCCTGGCTCTACCTCGCTAACGCGGGAAACTGCGACTCTGTGTGTGTGTGTATACCAAGGGAATGTACCCACACCAATCCTCACATGCTCTATCCTTACAAATCCCATCCATAAAACATTTCTCCTTCATCACAGCCACTGAAACAAATCCTGAGTCGGCACCCCCTTCCCCCTGGAGAGGATTGCTCGGCGAGTCTTAAAGAACTCTCTCTCTCTCTCTCTCTCTCTCTCTCTCTCTCTCTCTCTCTCTCTCTCTCTCTCTCTCTCTCTCTCTCTCTCTCCCCAAGATCATTAAAAATGTCCTTTGATTCCTTCCCTTTTCCCCACCCTGCGGGTCCCGCTCATTCCTCCCCTCGAACATTCCTTTGTGTGTGTGTGTGTGTGTGTGGGGGGGGGGGGGGAGGAGGAGGAGGTAATATCAACATGGCTTCAGTGGGGAAATAACGTATATTAAATGTCAATAACTTATTCTTGTCCAGCCTTTGATACTACAAGTCTCAATTAAGTATCCTAGAGTACGTGTGTGTCTGTGTTTGAGTGTGTGTGCGAGTGAGTGAGTCAGTGTGTGTGTGTGCGAGTAAGTGAGTGTCTGTCTGTCTGAGTGAGAGTGTGTGTGTGTGTGCGAGTGAGTGTCTGTCTGTCTGAGTGAGAGTGTGTGTGTGTATGTGTGTGTGTGTGTATGTTTAAGTGTGTGTGTCTGTGTGTGTGCATGTCTATGAGTGTGTGTGTCTGTGTGTGAGTGAGTGTGTATGTGTGTTTGTGTGTGTTTATGTGTGTGTGTGTTGTAGTGTGTGTATGTAGTGTGTGTGTGTAGTATGTGTGTGTGTGCATGTGTGGTGTGTGTGTGTGTGTAGAGTATGTGTGTGTGTGTATAGTGTGTGTGTGTAGTGTATGTGTGTGTGCATGTGTGTAGTGTATGTGTGTGTATGTAGTGTGTGTATAGTGTGTGTGTGTGTGTACTGTATGTGTGTTTGTGTGTGTGTGTGTAGTGTATGTGTGTGTGTGTGTGTGGAGTGTAAGTGTGTGTGTGTGTGTGTGTGGAGTGTATGTGTGTGTGTGTGTGTAGTGTATGTGTGTATAGTGTGTGTGTAGTGTAGTGTAGTCTGTGTGTGTGTGTGTGTGTGTACACGTGTAGTGTAGTGTGTGTGTGTAGTGTAGTGTAGTGTAGTGTAGTGTAGTGTAGTGTGTGTGTGTGTGTGTGTGTGTGTGTGTGTGTGTGTGTGGCTGAGTTAGAGTGAAAGTGTATGTGTGGTGTATGTGTTTAGTGTGTGTGTGTGTATATATGTAGTGTGTGTGGTGTATGTTTGTGTAGTGTGTGTGCAGTGTAGTGTAGTGTGTGTGTGTGTTTAAGGGAGAGGAAATGAAAACATTTACGATGACAAACTACAGAAGGTGATTGGCGTCTGGGCCAAGAGGACGAGAACATGGCCGCTAAAGTTTTAATGAGTTTTGAACATCGTAGTGAGAACACGAGCGCGCCATCTGTGGCCCCCTCGGTAAGTAACTGGAACTCGACGACAGGAAGAAATATATATATATATATATATATATATATATATATATATATATATATATATATATATATATATATATATATATATATATATACTCACGTCACCTATATATTCAAACCACGTACACGAACTAGAAGCTAACATCATGTGTATGTGTCAACATTCTACCCACTTACAACAGCCACCTACACAGCCCATGTATACAACCCACCTACACATCTCGCCCATAGAACCCATATGCTTACGTTATATACACAACCTTACAACCCACTACTCACAACCTTCGACCAACCTCAATTACCCACTAAGCACTTTTTTTTTCTAAACACTCTTACAGTAACCACCCACTTAAACGACCCACGTATATCTACCACCCACACAAGCAAACCACTGAGTTATTCAGTCCAGCCCCCATGTAGTAAACACCAATTACCCACTTACACCAACATGTCTCCCATCATTTACTTGCACACATTTCCAACGGCCCACGTACACATTTAGACCCCCTACACTAACGGGCACCACTTGTTCTGCCCCACCCACTGTGCCACTCCCACCTAAACCATCCACCACACACACACACACACACACACCATTTCATCCAGTTCTGAGGGGTGGGGGGTGGGAGGGGGGGCTGGGGTGAATACCGCACCTAACTAAGGCATTACAGCAACAGCGCTGTAACCTTCCGGTACAGAATATTAATAAATCGTGGGCGATGGAATTTAATATCTGGGTCCAGCAACCACCCCCCCCCCCCCCCTCCACCCCACCCCAATGCCCCGGGGGGATTGGGGTGGGGTGGAGGGGGGGTGCACTGGCTGCTGCCCCATGATTGGTCGGACGGATTGGGATTTTTTTTTTTTCCGCCAATGAGGGACAAGAAAGGGTAAAGGGAGGTGAGGGGGTTAAAGCTCTGTTTTGGAGGGTCATGTGCTCTATATAGAGCTGTTAGTGTGGGAGGAACGGGGAGTAATGACTGTACCATATGGGTTGTGTGGGACTTGGCCTATGATATGCTCTGTATCTGGAAAAAAAAAAAAAAAAAAGGAAAGGAAGTGTGTGTGGTGATGATGTTCTGTTTACGTTCTTCAGAAGAACACCTAATTATAACAACAACACAGAAGCATAACACACACACACACACACACACACAAAAACATTAAATGTGGATCTCTCTCTCTCTCTCTCTCTCTCTCTCTCTCTCTCTCTCTCTCTCTCGTGATGAGGTCCAGGATGAGGATTGTCAAAACACGTGTGAAGGGAAACAGCGAGACATCTGGGGGGGATTTATCTTAGGATCCTTCCACGAAAAGCAGAGATCGTCCGGCCGGCCGATAACAGTGGAGGAGCCGCCACACCCAGGAGAGGAAGTGATGATGAAGAAGTGATACGAGCAGGAAGTATATTTAATCCTTGATATGTGTAAGAGGAGGAGAGAGCAATAGAGCAAAGGCGGTCGAGGGAAAATACAGAAAAAGAAATAAAAAGATGAGGTATCGAGAAATAAGAGGGAAGGAAGAGATGGGGAAAAAAAGAGGAGAGAGAGAGAGAGAGAGACACTCGAGGGAAAAAGAAAGAGGGAAGATACAGAAAAAAAAAATTAAAAGATAAGGTAACGAGAAAGAAGAGGGAAGGAAGAGATAAAAAAAAAATAATGGAGTGAGAGAGAGAGAGAAAACGGAGTGGAGGAGGAGTAGAGAACATGGGCTACACAGATAACAGAAAACCTAATGACCTGTAACAGCTTTATCAGCTGAAGGATTCTCAAGATCTTTCTTCGTTAGTTTCTGGTCAGTAATCACCCAGCCAGCAGCAGTAGGTTTATGGTCACTACCCTTTCCTCCTGAGAGATCACTTACCTCATCATTTATCCCACGGGGAGGGTCCTTCCTTCACCACACGTCGACCCTGGAAATAAAATGTCTTTGATAAACGCTATTTGACGTGTGTGTGTGTGTGTGTGTGTCCTCTTATGAGTTAACCCACGGTAATTAGTTACTCAAACCCTGTCACCGTAACTAGATAATAATAATTTATAATAATAATAATAATAATAATAATAATAATAATAATAAAGATCTCTTTCTCTTTCGTTTTGGTATCTAAAGATATTGCGTTCTGACTCTCTCTCTCTCTCTCTCTCTCTCTCTCTCTCTCTCTCTCTCTCTCTCTCTCTCTCTCTCTCAAGCCGTGCCTATGAGTTGGTCGACCTCTCCTGACCTCCCCCCGCCCCCCACGACACACACACACACACCCACCCCGGATATGACCCCTTTCTAAACCTCCAATGGCTTTCACGTGGTTGCAATTCATGCTTCCGTCTTGTTATCAATACGTGCACACACACACACACACACACACACATATCATTCTCCGCTGCTATGTCGTGTGGGTCCTCCCGCGATAAAACTGAGGGCATGTACTCCAAAACATGCAAACGAATTAAATTAATCCACGTAGATCATATTTTTCCTTTGTGATAATTCAAGTCCATTATCTCCCTCCTTTTGGATACCATCCTTCTACTCATCATCCACAGGTATCCATAAGTCTTCAGCTGGTACATAACAGATAGATGTACGATTAGAACTATCTCTGTAATTACCGATCTCTGGTATACGATTAGAGATATATCTATATAATTACTAATCTCAAACTATATCTCTTTTTTTTTTAATACTTCGTGGTCTAGATCTGCCTCCTTGTACACTTCCATCATTTCCGTTGGCTTAGTAATTAAGGTACGAAACTGTTACCCTCTCCCACGTTGCTTCTAGTCAGTCATACGATTATATATATATATATATATATATATATATATATATATATATATATATATATATATATATATATATATATATATATATATATTCTTCCCACTTTCGTCTCTCGAGGGAATTCTCCATCCTCTGACACCTAATCAGGGGAACCCCTTGCGATTAATGGTACGAGAGAGAGAGAGAGAGAGATCAACTCTGAGTACAAATTGTAAAAGTTCGTAAACTGAAGAATAAAATCAACAGACAACATAATCACGAACTCATCCAAATCAAATGAACATCACCCAAGTCACTTGTCATCTTAACCCGAAACCATGTACTCAATTGTTAACAATCTTAATATCACTCAATATATGAAGCATCTCTCATCATAGTATTAACATCATTCGTCTCCGATGACTACCTTCCATTACTCTGATACAATCTCCATAAACATCATAACTACAGTTATTAATATCACCATCAGTATATAAACATTGTTAGTGTTGAAATCAACCCTTTGTTAGTTAACATTATCCACCAAGGTGATAATATAGCTGTCTATGGCTATCAGCACGTCGCTAAAATATATATATAGTACTCATCTAGATGGCAACACTGTCAATTCACTGTTTTCTTTAATGGGTGACTATAAACAATTGGGCCGACAATGGTATTCTGTCGCAGGGTCAACGTTTTCTGTAGGGGGGAAACGATTATTATTCGGGTATTGATGGTGTACTGCCGCAAGGTGTACCTTTTTTCTACTCCAAAGTTTCCTCTTAGATCTGCTATTGAGACCTATATATATTCTATCGATGTAAAAAAATTGTTGCCTGTGTGTTGCTTGTTCCTATGTTGGGATTTCTTAACAAAGACCCACAGTGTATGAATAAAAATGCCCATGTGTGCTGGTCTTTTAAAGCCTGTATTCCCAAATATGGTACCATTTCCTTTTTTTTTTTTTTTTAAATACATTGAACTCCTATTTTTACTTTGTCAATCTGACAATCTATAGTTATCTTAATTTTTTTCTTTTTTTTTTTTTTTTTTTTTTTTTTTTTTTTTAGTGTGGATTATTACTGCCATGTCTCGTGTACCCTGGAGCTATACGAACAGTCATTCGATCGACCACAACAGATGAACGGTAAATCACACTTGCCACAAACGGCAAAAAGCTGAAGATAAAATCCATATTGCTCCTAGTTACCCAGAGCCGTCGTGTGATACAAGATGATTACCCAACATACGAATGATTAAGGCACATGTGGACGACCCCTGTCAACATCGAGTTATCCAAGCGATGCAGGAAAGACAACACGACTGAACCTACTATGCCCATTGAGACGGCCCTCTCCTGCCTCACCGACGGGAAATAACCCTTGTGGACTCCACTTAACTTCGAACCAATGAAAGAGACTCGCAGTGATGCTTTGCAACACTCACACACACACACACTCAAACACACACACACACACACACATGCTAATTCCTATCTCCCGGGTCCAAGCCGTCTGGTTCCGAATTTCCCTCTCGACTAATAATCCAATTACCGCCCATCAAAATCCATTAACAATTATAAGATTAGCGCCAATTGGAATGAGTTGGCTTAGAAAAGACGACCCCACCCACCCCAGAGCTGGTTTTCTATTCCCCAGGCTTCAAAGTTGGGAACCAAAGACGTAAAAGGCAAAGAAAAAAAAAAAACATAGCATAAAAGAAAATGGCCAGGAGGTTCTTCTGAGCCCAGGACAGACGAGGAAGTACAAGCCACTGGCTCGATATAACGGTGTCCTGGTCTGGATCGTCGTTCAACCTGGGACGATGAAATGGAAATAGTGTGGCCAACAGTTGCCAAGTAGGCCATTCTGGGCCGTCCCAAATGATCATTGTCGTTATTCATTTCCTTTTCTAACCACCCCTACCCTTAACCCCCCTTCCCCATTTTCTACCAATTCCTTCTCGTTTTCTTCTTCCTCCACTGTTAACCTCAAGCCTAAACTGAGATTTAATCTTTGATTATAACACACACACACAAACACAAACATATGTACATTTTATACATATATATTTCATATACGATGTCGTATACCCCGCATCAGAGACGTCATTACTCAAGAAAGACATCCTACCCCCTATAAGACTTCGCATTCCTCACACAAGACATCCTTGCCCCTATATAAGACATCCTACCCCCTATAAGACTTCGCATTCCTCACACAAGACATCCTTGCCCCTATATAAGACATCCTCCCCCCATAAAAGACTTCGTATTCCTCACACAAGACTTCCTACCCCCTATACAAGACTTCCTACCCCTATACAAGACTTCCTACCCCCTATACAAGACTTCCTACCCCCTATACAAGATTCCCTACCCCTATACAAGACTTCCTACCCCCTATACAAGATTCCCTACCCCTATACAAGACTTCCTACCCCCTATACAAGACTTCCTACCCCCTATACAAGATTCCCTACCCCTATACAAGACTTCCTACCCCCTATACAAGACTTCTAACCCCCCCTTCTTAAGATATCCAACCCCCACAAGACATCCAACCCCCCACATAACACGTCCTACCCCCTAACACAAGACATCCTACCCCCCTACATAGGACGTCCTTCCCCTTACACAAAACGTCCTATCCCTTATATAAAACATCCTACCCCCTACACAAGACATGGCACCCCGTCTTTCCCATAGGACACCATAACCCATCCTCAGACGTGGGCGGGGAAATTGCAAACACAAGCTCCTGTCCTTAATAATATCTTTCTTCCTGTAGGGTCCAGTTTCTAACTCCGGCGCCCGGCCACTTTCTGCAACTCACACAAAGTCATCTCTCTCTCTCTCTCTCTCGTCAAGATAGCCTTTTGTCTTTTACTAACATTTTTGAGACCGGGGTGAACGGACGTGGGGAGGAGGGGAATTTTTTTTGTATCTTGCGATGGTTCCAGGCGGAGGTTTTGGGGAGATGTGTTCCTCCGATCAATGAGAATAAATAAATGTCCTTTCAGCTTCCTAAAGTTTAGTACGTAGTGACGGTCGATGTGATCACTGTGTTTCAGTTTCCCCTTACACCTATGCAAGCGGGCGGACACACACACACACAACAGTCTAGTCCCCATTCATCGACCACAGCCCCCGTGGGGAAGATGAACACCTGGGTTGGGTGTAGGGGCTAACTCCTACACCCAGGATTCGAACCCATGCAGTTCGTTCCGACCCGACCCCTCCCTCTGGCTGACCACTATACCGCGGAGGGCCCCCCCGTGTGTCGCACTTCCCATGTCCCCTCACGATTTTTATACATGCTGATGTACGTCATCAATTTTCCCAGTCGGGCTCCTGGCCCACTGGTCGTCAAAATCCAGCGTGCTAGAACCATCAGAATTCAGACTTTAAATAAATTTCGCCAATGAAATCAACGCGAGCGTGAGTTGCCGATTCCAAAAATAATTCCGAATTTCATTAACTTCATCGCATCATCCGGCCGGGTGTGAAAGGGGCGTATATCGGCGTTTGCCATAAGGTCAGCACGCCCGCTTATTTCCCCACGAAAAGCTACTCTGTTAGCCCTGATCCGGGGAAGGTTCAACAAGCACTAAATTGCGTTAGAGAAGGAATTATGCAGAACACCTCGACTCACTTTTTTTTTCTTAAATTTAAACTGCTTCACGTATCTCCACCCGATTCGCTCTCCTCTGATTAAAGTCCTTCCACCCAGCCCTGAGAGAGAGAGAGGCCAAACGAGATACTCATGAAAAAGATGGAAGATATGAGTGGGAAATAAAAGGGAGAATGACACAGAGAAGCAGACTGAAAATAGACATGGAAATGGGGGGGAAAAAAACAATAGACCGGAGATACGAAGGATTGGAGGAGGCAGCGAGATATAGGTTCATTTAATGAAGACGCGAAGAAAAATATGTAATGAAAAACACAGAAAACACGATAATGACGAAAGAGAGAGGGGCATCTATCTTCTATCGTATCAACATATCTGTCTATCTCATCTATATATATATCTACCACAGACTTTCATCATCCTTGTAATCTCGCCAACATATCCAATATTGACACCAGTTATACAGGATCCCATACCACACGGCCGTAGCACGCTCGGCCACAGCAAAAGTGTCCAACACTTCCTCTCGATATATATATATATATATATATATATATATATATATATATATATATATATATATATATATATATATATATATATTAATAAGGTTCTAGCCCCAGGCGAGCCCGCTTCATCTCTTTGTGTCAACCACGTAATAATAATATTTATGACTTACAGAGATCACAACATGTAAATCGTGATCACAAATTTTCCTTGAGAGAGAGAGAATGACATGATAGATAGTGGGAGTTATCTCACTTTCCCATATCTATCAGTACCATACTTCTCACCCCCCCCCCCCACACCCAACCACCCTGTGTCTATCCCAACCATGCCTCAACAAGTTCAAAAGTTAAGTATATTTTCCCCCTTCCCTGATGTCCTCCAGCAGTGCTGCTGTTCAAGGTTTATAAATAAAAAGTTTTTTTTAACGGTTAAGTCACGGAGGATGTAGTATTAGCAGTCTACCCCCACCACCCCCCCCCCACTCCCCCTTTACCGCGGCTTACCTGATAAAAAAATAAAGATAAAAAATAAAGATCGGGTCTTACCGGGTCACGGAAGTATCTTACATCATTAAAACGCGGGAGTTGATTATCAAAACGCGACGGTCACATGGGAAGCCAAAAAGTGAAGTTTTAAGGATGAACGAGAGAGGATAACTCGTGGTCGTGGTAATGATGTCCATGTCATAAACAAGTTATTGTACTGTTCCACTGATTATGATGACTGAGGAACTGAAGGTGAAATTGAACTCCGCGAATTAAATCATGGTCACAGTTCACGAAACTTACGTAAAATCTTCATAAATATCTCACTCCTGTGACAAGCAGTTTGTGTAACAAACTATTTTCTTTAAAAAAAATTCTTTAATGCAAATAATTAAACTATAAGGCCACACCCGTGTAACTTGTGCGGAGGCGAAAAAAAAGCGAAAAAAAAAATAGAAAACGTAGAATCAGACTTTCAATTGCTTTCCTGGTCACAGGTTTTCTCGGTCTCCCACACTCGGTTTCGAAATGTCTTCAAACGAGTAAAAGTTTCGAGATCAAAAGAGACGTGGAGGGTAAGTTCCTCTCTCGCTCCCCCTTACACATATAACTTTTCCTGTGTGACATTGGTGAGGTTATTTTATCCAGGGACAGCCGACACCTATGACTGCATTTTCTTTTTACAAAATATCCAGAGGGTTCAGTACGAGAATGGGTTGAATATATATATATATATATATATATATATATATATATATATATGATCACTATTTCCCGCGTTAGCGAGGTAGCGCCAGGAATAGAGGAAGAAAGCCCGCATTCACTCACATCCATTTTCTTGCTGTCTTCTGTAATGCACCGAAACCACAGCTCCCTATCAAAAACTAGGCCCCACAGACCTTCCCATGGTTTAACCCGAACGCTTCACATGCCCTGGTTCGGTTTGTTGACACCACGTCGACCCCAGTATACCACATCGTTCCAATTCACTCTATTCCATGCGATGCCTTTCACTCCCGTGCATGTTCAGGCCCCCATCGCTCAAAATCCTTTTCACTCCATCCTTCTATCTTCACTATGGTCTCCCGTTCTCTTTGTTCCCTCCACTTCTAACAAATATATCCTCTTTGTCAACCTTTCCTCATCCATTCTCTCTACGTGTCCAGATCATTTCAACACACCCTCTTCTGCTCTCTCAACCACACTCAGTTATTAACACTCATCTCGCTTATTCTTTTATTACTTACTCGATCAAACCGCCTCAAATGTTCTCAAACATTTCATTTCCAACACATCCATCCCCTCCACACATCCTTCTCTATAGCCCATGTTTCGCATCCATACAATATTGCTGAGGCTACTATTCCTTCAATAACACCCATTTCTGACCTCCCAGATAACGTTCTCTATTACCACACATTCTTCAGCGCTCCCAGAACTTCGTCCCCTCATCCACCCTACGACTCGTTTCCGCTTCCATGGTTCCATTTGCTGCCAAGTCCACTCCTAAGTATCTAAACAACTTCAATTCCTAAAATTTATCTCCATTCATACTCACGACCAACCTAACCTGCCCCTCGACCCTGCTAAACCTAATAACCTTGCTTTTACTCACATTTACTTTCAACTTCCTCCTTTTACACACTCTTCCAAACACAATCACCAACTTCTGCAGTTTCTCACTCGAATCTGCCACCAGTGCTGTATCATTAGCAAACAACAGCTGACTCGCTTCCACAGGACCACTCGTCCTCCACAAACTGCATACTCGCCCCTCAGCACCCCATCCATAAAGAAAATGAGCAACCATGGTTACATCACACACCCCTGCCGCAGACCAGCCTTCACTTAGAACCAATCATTCTCCTTCCTACACGTACACATGTCCTACACCCTCGATAAAAACTTCTCACTGCTTCTGGCAGCTTACCTCCCACACCGTATATTCTTAAGACCTTGCACAAGGCATCTCCATCAACCCCATTATATATGCTTTCTCCAGATCCATAAATGCCACTTACGACAAATCCATCTGTTTGTCTCGAGTATTTCTCACACACGTTCTCCAAAGCAAACACCTGATCCACACATCTACCATTTCTGAAACCACACTGCTCTTCCAAAGTCAGAGGCTTTAGTTATTAACACGCATCATGAAGAAGGGAATGGTTGTATTGTGTGAGTGTGTGTATGCGTAACTCATACAACTTATTAAAATTCGAACTTATGAACCTTGTAATACCTTTCTCCTTTTATCCATTTCTTCAGTATGTTGATGATAAAATCCCCAAGTGCTGTTCTCATAAAATCGTGTGAATCTAAAGATAGGCATCGTTGCCCGCCTTGGTTTTGAGAGGATCTCTTCTCATGGGTGGTGGAGGGCCTGAACGAATGCTGCCCCGGTGGGTGGGAGGGAGGGAGTGTGCGAGGTGAGGAACGCGCCAACTCAACACACCACTTTGTTGTGGACTGACGATTGATGGCACACACCACCTCACACACACCACCCACATATCTCCATTACCCTCCGTTCAGCTTCTGGGAAAGGCTTTTTTTTTTTTTCTTCTTTTAACAAGACCCTTCTCTTCCGTCTGCTTTTAGAATTCATGTTAATGGTTTTTTTTGTAATATTTATACATATCCCTTGAAATAAACTCTTTGCTAATGTATATATTTTTCTTTCGCTTTTCAGGTAAGACAAAGGTGGAAGCTGGGTTATACTGCAAATGGAAATATGAGGTAAAGATTTCGTAAAAAAAAATTATATATATATATATATATATATATATATATATATATATATATATATATATATATATATATATATATATAATGTTTAAGTGTATGTGAAATACTATAATAAAGTAATATGATAAATTCATACTTTTGATGTTTATGATATACCAAGTTGTTATTTATCTCTTGTTTTTAAACCATTTACTGTGTATGCAAGAATATACGATTCTAACATCAATATGATTCACCTGTCTTATGTGCAATAACACGCCAGCTCGAAGTTTTGAACATTTACCACAAAAGTCTGTGTGTGGAAAATTTACATTTAAAGTGTTTTTGGGGTAAATTCAATACCTCGATCTATAAGAAAATATTGAAAACTGCATGGATATCGGCATTCAGCGTGATGTGAAACAGCACACAGTATTCCCATTGTGTATATATATATATATATATATATATATATATATATATATATATATATATATATATATATAAACCTATTTATACATATTATTTTGAGATTCCTGAAGAGAGAGAGAAAGCAAATTTATGCACTCGCCTATCATCAGCCGATCTATGGTCCGTTTATTGAACGGATTGTCTTTGGAAAATGTAAAAAGCATTATACCTCCAGCGTTGTGGCGGTGAACAAGACCCCCGCCCCCACACACTCCATTTTCGAAACTTCAGTGTTAACGAAGAGGTGACCTCACAACGAAGCGGGAACCATCGCACCAAGACGCTACTGCAACGCCCCGGTAAGAGTACCTAAAATGGACGTTGAGCTTCTCCCCCCCCCCCCTTAAATGTGACCACCCCCCCTCAAGCTTTTAATGGAGAGTGTAACCAACCCCCTCCTCATGTTCTCACCACCCCCCTCAAAAGCTTTAACTTGGAGAACCACCCTCTTGACCGTAACTCTTCCAAGCTTTGTGGATCCACTGCCTCTGAACACACCCTTATGAAGCTTTGAGCCACCCTTTCTCACCCTTCAAGCTTGGGACCACCACCACCGCTCTTTGTGTCTACGGTTGGACATACAACAACCAACCAACCAACCCCATCACCATCTTACTCTCTCTCTTACCCACCTCGACCCTGGGGCGCCACTATTACCACAGTGTGGCCCTTCAGTGCTTGGAAGCGTTGTTGGCTTTTTGCATCGCCGTCTGCTGTGTGACCACTTCTTGTATAGCACCAAACCACCCCCCCCCCCCACCATGTATAGCACCAAACCACCACCCACCCACCCCACCTTTACACGGTTCCAACCCGGACTGGACTACATAGCCTGGAATGATGATTAATTCTGAAAAAAAAAGCCACCACCAAACCACTCTACCACTCACCTCACCTCGTGTGTGTGCCTCTCTCTCTCTCTCTCTCTCTCTCTCTCTCTCTCTCTCTCTCTCTCTCTCTCTCTCCACTCCACTACACAGAACCTCCACTGGAATGAATCTGTCGAACCCTCTCTCTCTCTCTCTCTCTCTCTCTCTCTCTCTCTCTCTCTCTCTCTCTCTCTCTCTCTCTCTCTCCTCTTACAGTCTGGATACGACCAAAACCACAACGCTGCACCCTGACCCCGAATGGTTCTACAACCCTGTACGTACCCACCCACCCACCTGAAACCCATGCAACTGCCTGCGCTGCGATCAGTGTTGTTGTGTGACCCCCTTTTTTGGTGTTGTTTTCTTCCCCCAACTCTCTAATCTGTCATTGATGTGATGACTGTTCTCATCGTGACTTTGGTGTCAGTTTATGGAACTGGACGTGTATATATATATATATATCACCGGCAAAATGTGTTTGTTTGTTGTTTGTTTTTCTTTTCCTAGGACTTTACTGACAACGTGTGTCAATCTTGCAACTCTGTCCCCTTCAACACACACACACACACACACACACACACACACACACACACACACAACCCCCTCTTTTGCCTTCACATAGGTAAACATGCCGCTCCTACACTGCCGTGTGGAGACCTTCTACACATTGCCATGTGGAGACCTTCTACACTGCCATGTGGAGACCTTCTACACTGCCGCGTGGAGATACTCCACTCTGTCACGTGGAGATTTAAGTGTTTAACGCGTACCAGAATCATAACATTGACTGTATTTATGATGCACACGAGGAAACAAAATATACATGAAGTCAAACTGTCTCCTAAGCCGTAGGGATGGGCTTACACAAAGCTGGGCTGAGACGTGATCAAACGAGAACAAACTACACTTGGAGAGCTGTTCTCCATAAACCCCCACCGTCCCTCTCCCTCCCGTCTTGGAACAGCCTTCACCGATCATCTCTCAGCAAGTGATGGAGGAGGAGGAGGTCTAATCCCGGGACAGAGGAAGGGAGGAGGAGGAAGACCCCGACCCCCCAACCCCCTAATCCTTCAACGCAACCCATCTTTCATAGACCTTTCCCACGCCTCAAACTGCTGGTTGGAGCCGCCTTATGCCTCCTATTATATACGGCCATCAAGAAAGGCTAAGAGCCAATCATCCTGCAGGCCCTGGACTTTCTGCACAGGGAGTATGACCCTTATTCGGGTTCTTGGGTCGGTCGTCTGCCTCGGCTTGCCGGAGGGAGAGGTATGGACCCTATGGCTGCTGCTGACGGAGTCGATATTCGTGTGAGC
>NC_092280.1:23904012-23931512 GCF_036320965.1 Panulirus ornatus | reverse complement strand
ACACACACACACAGCCAGTGTTGGGGTATTGACCAGCTGGTACACACACACAGCCAGTGTTGGGGTATTGACCAGCTGGTACACACACACACACACAGCCAGTGTTGGGGTATTGACCAGCTGGTACACACACACAGCCAGTGTTGGGGTATTGACCAGCTGGTACACACACACACACACACACAGCCAGTGTTGGGGTATTGACCAGCTGGTACACACACACACACACACACACAGCCAGTGTGGGGGTATTGACCAGCTGGTACACACACTGCGACACAGACGGCTGAACAGCCATCGTGTGTGTCACAGCTGATTGGTCAACTCTGAAGTGCTTATATACGACACGAGTCGAACACGGAACACTCCAAGTTCTGTGACACGTGTTCTCTCCCATCACCACGCAGTTTCTCCCCACCACCACGCGTTGTCAACCCACTACCACGCGTTATCTCCCCACATCCACGCGTGATGTCATCATCACGCGTTCTCTCCCCAGTACGGTAAAACACGTCTTAAAGTGTCTATATATATATATATATATATATATATATATATATATATATATATATATATATATATATATATATAGACACTTTCCTGAGGAGTTCAAAGGAGACTGAATAGCGCCACAGGGTGTTCAATTATAAGACGATCAATTCTCATTAAAAAAAAGAAAAAAAAAAAACTCCCTCGTTCGGTTAGGTTAGGATTTATCCGGATCATTATGATAACGTATCCGAAATAGACGTTAGGAATAGACTACTAACTTAGTATTTCTTTCCCAGGACGATAAAGAAACCCCTCCTTTATTAACCTGTAATCACGCCAGGGGAAAATTATGAGGAGTAAGTATAGAAAATGAGAATCATCTTAAACGATTGTATTGATCCGAGTTGGTTTCTTTTTTTTTTCTTTTTATTTCTGCCCCAAGTGGACCTTTGTTCATATTTATCCCAAGGGATGATCCTGTAAGTTCATTTTCCTATCCTAGGTCGACGTCCGTCCGTTCGTTTTCCACCCTAGGTGGACCTACGTTCCTGTGGGGGGGGGGGGGGGGGGGGGTTGGAAGGTCAGTACGAGGATCATAACGTGTATGAACGACCCCAGGGAGGGGTGGGGGGGTGGTTGTTATTATAGACCAGGGGGGGGCAACCCCCCAGAGTTGGTGTAGGGAGTATATATATATATATATATATATATTATATATATATATATATATATATATATATAATATATATATATAATTCCTTTTTACTTTGTCGCTGTCTCCCGCGTTGGCGAGGTAGCGCAAGGAAACAGACGAAAGAATGCCCAACCCCCACCCACATACACATGTATATACATACACGTCCACACACGCACATATTATATACATATATATATATATATATATATATATATATATATATATATATATATATATATATATATATATAGTTGTCAAATATTCGCTTTATGTGGGAATTTCAGAAACACGGGAGTCGTCTAAAAGGTCGTGTCTATTCTATGGGGGTCGTCATTATTGGGGAGTTTTTTGTCTAGAGGGGAGAGGAGGAGGGGTCGTTTCTTAGGGCTCAGATTATGGGGGATAGGGGAGGGAGGAGGGGTCGTTCTTATTGGTGGGGATTCATGAGGGTCGTTCTTAATACCTTCTGCGGATTACAAGTCTAAGTTTCCTAGACGTCTTTATAGCGCTAATATTACCCCCCCTGTCCCCCCCCCCCCCCAGGTGTCCGGCGAGGGAGGGAGGGAGCGCTGGGGCGGGATGGAAGGGGGGTGGGTGGTGGAGGAGGAAGGGGCGTGGTAAAAGACGGTGGGCGGGGCCAACTGGTGGGGGGCGTGGTAAAAGGCAGTGGGCGGGGACCTGGTGAGGGCGGCCAGAAGACATAAATCACACCCCTCTCCCACTCCCCAAACCCCAAGACATAATATTTCCCCCTAGTAAATTGCGGTGGAGTATTCCCCTCTCCCCCCCTCCCCAAGGATTTATTTCCATTTCAATTGCTAAGAGCATTATAAAGTCCTTCAATGCCAATCCTAGAAGCGTATATATATATATATATATATATATATATATATATATATATATATAGATATAGATAGATAGATAGATAGATAGACAGATAGATACATTACTCATAGAACAGGGAAGACACATATATCTCCCCTACATTTACCATCTGATGTTGACCGTAAATCTCAAATTTGTCTGAAAAATAGATGGAACGGTCGAGGCCGTCTTGAAAAATTAACCTTCCAGTACATTAGTCGAGTCTGTGGCCCTCCATATTGGCAACCCCCCCCCCCCCCCATTTCCCCTCCATAAACAACCCTCCTTCTCCCCCCCCCCCCCCCCACCACAGAAAGTGATTCTTGGGAATGTTATTCATCGTATTTACAACATGGAAACCAAGATGCGTTTACAGTAAATCCCGCAACGTGTAAATGAAGACCGACCGCACTGGGGAAATTGCTTTCACAAGGCGCGAAGGAGCGACATTTCGAGATGGCGTGGTTGCCAGTGATCAATTACTAACAAAATATATGCGGCATTAAATTTGAAAGATACTCCCAAATGATCCCGTGGTTTCTGTATGTAAATGCGTATATATATATTATCTCGGAAGTGTAATATATGGGTTTTGATGAGATCTAGGATGAGGAGGAGGAGAGAAAAAAAAATAAGTTGAAAAGTAGGTCTTGGCAGGTCGCGAGAAACGCTGCCACTGCGCGGGTCTCCTTTTTTTAAACGACTTAATGAGAAGGGCGGGAAGAGGCGCGCTGAAGGATCATCTATATAAATACCCGCCAAGATGCTCGCTTTCTCGAAATATATATATATATATATATATATATATATATATATATATATATATATATATATATATATATATATATATATATATATATATATATATATATATTCCTATGAGTCCACGGGGAAAATGAAACACGAAAAGTTCCCAAGTGCACTTTCGTGTAATAATCACATCATCAGGGGAGACACAAGAGAGAAATATAACAGTCAGTTGATATACATCGAAGAGACGAAGCTAGGAAGCCACTTGGTAAACATGTGATTGTCCTAGCTTCGTCTCTTCGATGTATATCAACTGACTGTTATATTTCTCTCTTGTCTCTCCCCTGATGATGTGATTATTACACGAAAGTGCACTTGGGAACTTTTCGTGTTTCATTTTCCCCTTGGACTCATAGGAATATCTTGATCACGCGCAAAACTGTGATCCTTTCCAATATATATATATATATATATATATATATATATATATATATATATATATATATATATATTCTTTGGCTTTTTCCTCTTCATCTTCTCTTATTTATCCTTCATCTGTCTTTTCTTATCATTTCGTTGTTTCTTTTATATTTTCCTTCCCTTTACTACCCTTCTCCGTCTTGATCTTATCGTTCATCTTACTCTATTACTCATCTTTACTCTTTCTTCCCTTCCGTTCCTCCTCCTTCCTCTTTTAACCTTTCCTCCCGCTGTCTCTTCATTCATTTTCATCATCATTCATCTAATGTTATCGTTCGAAACTGCGGAAAACGTACAATAAATATAGTTGATGTTGGTCAAAAAAAAAATGAGAGAGAGGTGGGGGAAGGGGGCAAGTCAAGTGCTATAGATCAACTTTATTGAACCTATAAAAGCGAATGCAAGGCACTTCAGACGCGCATTGACCACCTCAACCTTCAAACCTTCAACCGGAAGGAGAGAGAGAGAGAGATTCTGGAAGAGCCAGTTTTAAAACGTAGAAAATCTTGGGGAAGGTTCAAGTTCAATTAGTGCACGACTGTACGACCCTTGAGCACGACGGTGCAACCCTTGAGTACGACGGTACGACCCTTGAGTACGACGGTACGACCCTTGAGCACGACGGTGCGACCCTTGAGCACGACGGTACGACCCTTGAGCACGACGGTACGGCTCTTGAGCACGACGGTATGACCCTTGAGTACGACGGTACTACCCTTGAGCACGACGGTGCGACCCTTCAGCACGACGGTGCGACCCTTCAGCACGACCCCCAAGCAAGGTTATACGACCCTGGAGCATTACTGTGAACGACCTATCAACAATACTGAGTACGACCCTTCACCACTCCAGTTACGACCCCCTGAGCACGACCCTCTCTATACTAACCTTGCGGTACAAGAACCAGTAGGCATCCCCACTGAAGACACGACCCCCACCCCCTCCCCCAACACCAAGATGTGGGGGATGACATGCACGCACCCGACACCCCACGGGTCGTGAAGGATAACATGCGCGCACCCCTACGGATCGTGGAGGATAGCATGCGCGCACCCCACGGGTCGTGGAGGACGACATGAACGCTCCTCCTGCTGGTTCGTAATCACAAGCATCTCACGGAACGACGCCCACCATATGGCGAATGGTTATTTAAGTCATCGTGATCGACATACCAAACAGACATGACACCTGTTGACTAGAACAGAAATATGTGGACAAACGAACGTACTAGAATATTTCCTAAGCTTATATAATATAGCTCAGTATAGCTAGGAATATATATATATATATATATATATATATATATATATATATATATATATATATATATATATATATACTTCTATATAGAGGGCTAAAATCATGAACCTTACATCATTATGCTGATGAAAATAATATATGCATTTTCTTAACCCTTCTCTAACTGTCTTTTATATCACTCCTACATTGCCACTCCCACCCCTCTCTCTCTCTCTCCCACCCACCCTAGCCCACTAACCTCCCTCCTACCCCAGCACACTCCCCTCTCCCATCCCCTGGCCAGTAATTACAGACGGTCAAACTATTGGCACAAAGGAGGGTAGAGTTGGATAAGTGAGGGGGGGGGGAGGGAGGGAGAGAAGGGTAGGAAGGGAGGGGTGGGGAAGTGTAGGTAGGGGGAGGAGGAGGACAATAGGTAAAGGGGGTGGGGAGGGTGGCGGCGGAAGGTAAGAAGAGGAGGGGGTAGAAGGGGGGGGGGGGGGGAGGCAGGCAATTAACCTAGTTATCGGGAAGGTCATAAAGGAGCCATTTTAAGGCAAGGGTCCTGAGCGAGGCCGGGTAGATGGGGGGGGGGGAGAACATGGTGTGTGCACACCCCCATAACGTACATACATGCGCGCGCACGTAACAACTACGTTACGTCCCCCCCTCCCATCCCCCCCCTCACACACACACACACACACAGTAACAAACTAGCAGATGTGTTTAGCTTTCGTACTGCAACAGAGAAGAACCACCACGCCGTCCTCGACCCTGACTTTATGTGGGTCACGATGGACCACTAGATTTCCTCTCTCTCTCTCTCTCTCTCTCTCTCTCTCTCTCTCTCTCTCTCTCTCTCTCTCTCTCTCTCTCTCTCTCTCTGCACAATTCTCACAGCACGTCTGTCCTCCTTCCAAGACGTATATAATAAAAACCCAGTCCACGATGCTGTACTACCACCCACACGACGATAAAATACCAATCTAACTATTATTTTCTCTTTTCTTTTATTAAAGATTTCGTGACGATTTTTTCCATCAATACAGAAATGAGATTCGCGTTCGTGAGTGTTTAGATCCGGTGACTTTTCAAACCCTGACGGGATCTGTTCGGCTCCCGAGTCGTCGTGTTCATCGTGTTCATATCGTGGTCTTGAACGTTGTTGCTCTTCGCTGCTTTTTCTCCCCCGTTGTCTGGTCATTTAACCAGTCCTGCTGCTGTGCTGTTAATTATTTTTTTCTTCACTGCTGAACACTTCTGGTGTGTGTGTGTGTGTGTGTCGAGCACAACAACCCATCACAACAATACACGGTGTTGCCTGGAGCCACAGGTGGCGCTGCTAACTGGCAATTTAGGGATGATATCGCTATCCCCCCCCCCCCCCCCCCCCCCCACACACACACACACACACACACACACACACACACACACACACGCGCGCGAGAGAGATTAGGATTATGGCCAATAATTGCAAAACACTTGTTTACCGTCGCCTCTCCCGTGTGTTACGTCTCGCGGTCCTTGACGTAACTCGACAGCGGGCGTCCCGTGTTACGACTGACGGAAAATGGTCAGTAATAACCTTCTTCCCGTTCTCTTTAATGGGATTATCCCACATTATATATATATATATATATATATATATATATATATATATATATATATATATATATATATATTCCTAAGATATCCATCCACTTCTTTCCTACAACTGGTTAAACAATGATGCACATTCATGAATGCCTTTTTTTTGCCTTGCTTCCCATGTGTATGTCTGTATATATATACATATTAACTGTTCGGTGTAATAGATTTATATATATGTATATGTACATGTATATATGTATGTATTCCCTAATGATCTCTCTCCCTCTATACATATGTAGTTGATCTGTGTGTGTACGTATATATGTGTAGGCAGAGCAGAACAAGATGGTATGAAATCAGCCAAATATCACCCTTACATCACCCTTAAGGCTGTATGTTACTGTCTTCCATCACATGGCTGGGAACGTCTTCTGTTCCAGCTCTCCCCCTTTCCCCCCTCCACCCCTCCCTCTTAACTGTGACGCATGAGTGTTCCCTCTCCCCTCCTTCCTCTTTCCCCTTTCTCTTTCCCACCTCCTGCTGCCATTTCAGCTTTTATGGAAAGTGAAAAAAAACCACCCTCTGCACGCCGGCCGGCCAACCGGCCCCTCTCTCTACTCCTCCATCCCATCCCAGACCACCTCCCCTCTACCCTACCCTCCGGCTGTATTTCAGCTGACACCCATAAATCCTGGCTGTTTGTGGTCTTCATCCCCCCCTGAAATACAGTAGGAATGCCTGTGTGTGTGTTGGGACGCCGACCTGAAACTGGCCATGCTTTGGACCCCTCTCTCTCTCCCCTCACTATATATATGTATATACGAATATGCTTTATATTTATACTGAAATATATTTTATGGTTATATTCTGTTCATTAAAAAAGGCAGTGCTGTATTCATGGATAGATTCATGGTAGGGATATATTACTCGGGTGTTGGGTAACGTAGTTTGTCTTTCTGTCTGTGTGCCACGTACTCATATCTCTCCCTAATTGCAGGAGGAAGATCACCCTGGGATTGCTTCCCCTAGAGGAGGGGAGTGGCCAGGGGCTTCCTGCAGGTGGTCCCCAGTGGCTGGACGTGATCAACGGCAGCCTGGGGCAGTGGCCAGAAGGCGCGACCTCAGACCGAGACCACCTCCTCCCGACGTGGCTGCGGGAGGAGGAGGAGGAGAACAACGCCACGGCCTGCGTCGGCAATGCCTCCGTCTGCAACGCCACCGGGGTGTACTCCATCCACGACACTCCCCCGCCCTTCAGCCTCCCGTCCACCGTCTTCATCGCCGTCTGCCTCACCCTCTGCATCGTCATCACCATCCTGGGCAACATCCTCGTCCTCATGGCCTTCATCTGTGAGCGAGCCATCAGACAGCCATCGAACTACTTCCTCGCGTCGCTGGCAGTGACGGACATCCTCATAGGCAGCGTGTCTATGCCCTTCTACACCGTGTACGTCCTGGTCGGCTACTGGGACCTGGGGCCGATCCTGTGCGACCTGTGGCTCTCCGTCGACTACACCGTCTGCCTCGTCTCGCAGTTCACGGTCCTCCTCATCACCATCGACAGGTTCTGCTCCGTCAAGATCGCGGCAAAGTACCGCGCGTGGCGCACCAAGAACCGCGTCATCGCCATGGTGCTCGTGACCTGGGTCATCCCGGCGCTGCTCTTCTTCGTCAGCATCTTCGGGTGGGAGCATTTCATCGGGTACCGCGACCTGGTGCCTGGGGAATGCATGGTCCAGTTCCTGAAGGACCCGATCTTCAACACGTCCCTCATCGTCGCCTACTACTGGATCCCGCTCATCGCCCTCTTCGTTCTGTACGCCGGCATCTACCAGACGGCCTACGAGATGTCCAAGAAGGCGCGAGAGAAGCGGAAACAAGCTCAGGCCATGATGAACCTCAAGCCTGCGGCGCCACCTGTAGGTTGCAAAAGCAGCCCTGTGCCGGCGACAAAGGCTGCGGCGCACACTGCCCAGAAGACGAGCATCGGGGGCAAGAGCAGCGGTAGTGGCAACGATGATAGCGGCGGGGAGGGCAACAGCGGGAGGACAATGACCGTATCCAAGACCCAGAGTACCCTCCTCAGCCAGGACAAACCCAGGTCTGAGGCTCACGTCACCGCGCCACACCACACCACCGCCAACCAATCCGCCTCCTCGCAGAAGGCCTCGTCGAAGACGGAGACGACCTGCTTCATGGAGAAGGTGTTGGAGAGGGACCTGGAGAAGTCGAGCAGCGGGATCGAGAGCGAGGACGAGAAGCGCGACAGCAGCCCAAGCCTTCCCAAAATCGACCCCCCAGCACCTCCGGCAAAGAAGGCCCCGACGAGCGAGTCGTTGGCCAAGATCCCCGAGCAGTGTCTCCTGGACTCGGAGAACTCCGATCTCAGTCTGGCCCAGCCCGCCATCCACCCTGTGCCGGCAGACTCGGTGGCGGCCATCCTGGGCACCAGCCAAGGGAATAATGGCGGCGTCTACAACGGCTTGGGTGGCGCTACAATGTCACCCTTAGCCGACCTTCCCATCGTGCCTCCGCCGCCCGCGTCTAGCCTGCCCGGCGTGTACCCCCTGGCAGCCTCCACGCCCCTCACGCCTTCCACCACCGTTATGATGGAACCCATCGCACCTCCGGCCATGTTCGCTGACCTCCCGCCGCCGCCGCTACCCCCCCAGAGGCCGACCTCCCTCGACCTCAAGCTCAGCTCCCCGACCTCTCTCGCCTATGACTCCGTCATGTCCATGGACACCAGTGACATGAGGTTCATGGACGAGAGTTCGGTCGTCGTTCCCTCGCCCGTGGTTGAGACTCCACCGTCCTCGAGCTGGACGCAGCAGGACGCCACGATCTCGCCCGAGGACATGGCGCGACGCCTGGACGCCTTGGCCACGGATCTCTCGCCGACAAACACCGTCACGCCGACTCCGATGCCTTCCATCAACGGCAACGGGTCTCTCGTGGAATCCGTGAGATCCACGCCCAAGCCGCCGCAGGCCTCGCCGCTGAAGACGTCGTCAACCACAGAGTCCAGCCCACCGATGGCTCCGCATCCGACTCCCACCAACGAGCCGTCGCCGAAGCCAGTTGTGACGAAGGAACCGCCGCCCGCTTCCCGCCCAGGAGACCCGGCCACGGTTGCAACCATTACGTTAGCTCCCCCTCGAGTGTCCCTAACGCCCAGCGTCCAGTCCAACAGCATCCAGAGGTCTGGTGGGGCCCCGGCCAACGGCGGGCCGCCCAGCGCCTCCTTCACCCCGACCAGCAGAGGCCGCGAGAGTAGCATCGACTTCGACAGCTGCGCCGAGCCGTCCCGCGTCGAAGAGAAGGCCAAACCGAAGAAGGACGTCTTCAGGTCCCTGGGGAAGAAGATGCGCCTGAAGAAGAAGAAGAAAGACCCGGAGGAGAAGAAGTCCAAGTCCCACAACCGGGCGAACAAGGCCCTCAGGACCATATCTGTGATCATGGGCGCCTTCGTGGCCTGCTGGACGCCCTACCACATCTTGGCCATCATGGAGTCGTTCTGCCTCTGCACCAACGGCCACGTGTACATGTTCTTCTACTTCCTCTGCTATGCCAACAGCCCTCTCAACCCCTTCTGCTACGCGCTGGCCAACCAGCAGTTCAAGAAGACGTTCATGAGGCTTCTCAAGGGAGACTTCCACGTCACTTAACGTCTCGTCTTAGTCGTAGTCGTAAAAGTGCACCACAGTTGTAAAGTGTATCATAGTCCTAGGGTAGTAGTGGCTCTCGCCTTCTCTTTTCTTTTTTCGTACCGTAATGACGACGTAAGCTGGTTATGAAGTGGGACCCAAAGTTTGTTCGTTCGTAGGAGGAACGGCGGGAGATGCGCGAGCGAGGCTTCAGGACGACGACGACGACGACGACGTGGGTCGGGTACAGAAAAAGATCTCTCCGGCGGGAGGTCATCATGCTGCTGGAGGAAAACGAAGATAGAACCTAGACTCTCTCTCTCTCTCTCTCTCTCTCTAAAGCGTACTCCGTGTACGGCGAATTAATGCCAGAATTTTAAGGCTAAAATATAATACGAGAGAGGTTCTTCCACTTACTACGGACTGGTGGCGTGCGAAGAAAATGGATTGAGGTTAGGAACTGCTCACAACCGAATGCAGATTGACTGGTTAGGTTGTTCAAGTCGAGGGAGGGGGTCATTATTAAGTCCATCAACGTCGAAGTTATAATAACCACGAGGTGAATAATTTTGAACACCTCTTCATCATAACCCATGTGGCCCCCCTGCGTACAGATGGGTGGCCCCCTGCGTACAGATGGGTGGCCCCCTGCGTACAGATGGTTCGCTGTGGAGGACAGCGGTCAGGAGGACCGTTAGACAAGAACATTTACATACGGAAGACTAAAAATCTCCACAGCTGACTGGTCGTCACGCAAGGAATCGTCCCACGCAAGAAATCGTAACAATCAAATGTAACTTGTTTTTTTCCACTCACTCCAAAATTCGTGCATACTTTCTCCCTTGTCTCTTTCTTCCCCTACCCCCGCCCCCCCCCCCCATAATCCTCTCTCTCTATTTCGCTTTAAGACCAGGCCTTGTGATGTGGACTTCGGTCCGTGACTGGAGCCTCCAACGAAAAGAAAACAATATAAATACACCAATCTAAATAGTACGAACTCGCGTGTCTTTGAAAGCCACAACCCCCAGCTCCGTTTTCTATGAGATGTGTTATCGTCCCGGGTCCAATCACCTCCTCATCCGATTTCTATTCCGCTTCCCCTCTAATTAGGAATAGCTATATTGTCCCACGTATCTTAACCTCGCGTAATGGGCTAATTTCCCCCAACTTCGTTTCTTAAGTTATAAAAAAAAAAAATCGTAACTATTTCACACACTTTATAGGTCTAGTAATAACTCGCACGCCATGTCTCGTGATAAGAGTTAATACTGCACAGGATCATAATTCCTCGGCACAATTGCCACGCACAATTGCCACTCATGAAAAGGATTATATATATATATATATATATATATATATATATATATATATATATATATATATATATTATTTTCCATGTAATCTTAGTATCATTTGATCTAACTCTACAATTTTTTTTTTTTTACACATCAGTTTTTTACACACACACACACACACACACACACAGTGACGTGACAAACGTATGTATTCACTCACAGTTGACTTTTCTTTAGCGCGCGCGCGTATCTCTAAAGCGTTTTACGATTGGAAACGGAGATAAGCCGGCCTCATTAGCGTATATTGCAAGACGTGGTGGAACGCACGGGCCACACGGAGAGAGAGAGAGAGAGAGAGAGAGAGAGAGAGAGAGAGAGAGAGAGAGAGAGAGAGAGAGATTAAATAGATATGAGAGAGAGAGTGATTAAATAGATGTCCCTCTCATTCTGCTTGCTGTCTACTGCGCACTTCGTCTTTTCAAATGTGCGTACGAGGGTACGCCCAGGCCAGCCACGTCCGTGTGTGGGTAGGTGGGGGGGGGGGGGGGGGGGGGGGTCTTCTTCGCGGGCGTGAGGGGGTCGGATGGGCGTCAAATGGACGGAGAGGTCCAGGTGACAGAGAGAGAGGTTATTCCCTTTGCGAGTGAGAGATACTGGTCATTCAGCGAGACGAGAGAGAGAGAAAGAGAGACTTCTATAAGCTATATCACACTCCTGGGAGAGTTCTATATCACACACGTATATATCTATCTCTCACACGAGAGAGAGAGAGAGAGAGGAGGGAGGACGCATATGTATATGTATTTTGAGAGATTTTTAGTACACATAAATGTATATAATCTAAATATATCCCAATATATTTTGAAGCATGATATGAAGCGAGTGAATTTAAGTTTTAGAGACTCTTGCATTAGAGGTTGTTATTGCGTGTTTGTATCACGAGTTATTACCAAAGAGTTGTACAGTGCTATAGTCGACTTTATGTACAGTAGGCGTTAAGGTCCAATATGCATATTCGTGTTCGACGTAATGAGAGAGAGAGAGAGAGAGAGAGAGAGAGAGAGAGAGAGAGAGAGAGAGAAGTTGTATATATAAGTGAATGTAGGCGAACTAAACACAAACGAGCCATTTATTCTTTATCGTAATTATACGACGAACTCTCACAATCGAGCGTTGATCTCACAGATAACGTGTTGGATGATGACGACTCTGGATCCATTGAACTAACATTTCCTTTTTCTCTTTTTTTTTTTTTAGAATTCTTTGAGACGGATCACAACCGCTTAAACCAACCTCTTTGAACCTCTGTGAAACACTACCTTCCCCAAGACCCATTAATCGGAAATTACCCATTCACGATACCCATATATCCCACATTAATATAATCGTAAACTAATGAGTTTGGGAGATCGGCTTTTTTTTTAATTAATGTAATGAAGATAAATATCATCGATACGTAAACAAAGAAGACATTCGACAAGTACCTGTAATAAATGACATGATAACTAGATGCGTCTTTATTAATGGCCTCTTTATCTCGTCATCAAACCTGTTATCTCCAACGGGTCATTGACCGTTCATGATAACGAGATAAACATTAACTGAAGTATGCAAATCTTCTTTATCGGTCAGTTATCATAATGATAAACGAAAGCTACGGTTTAAGGAAACTAAGGAGAGACCTTATCGTGAAAGGGTCGCGTATTACGATGACAACGAAGCATACTATACGTTACAAAGATAAAGGAATTCTCTTAAAAGTACAATGCAAAGATACGCGACCTCGTGCGCGCGGTGGACGGGCGAGCTCCAGGCACAGCGGGGGCCACCCTCATCACCAATTACAGGTCAGCATCAATTTACAGGTCAGCGGGTCGTCATCATTATCCTGAACTGGAGGTCAACAACCGAGCTGAGTGACAATGAGAGAGAGAGAGAGAGTGGGGAGAGGAGAGCCCACCCCCCCTATCGCTCCACCTCCCCGAGAGGAGAGGAAGAGGGGGAGGCAATCCCCCCTCTCCCCTTCCCCAACTCCTCTTGGCTATATATCTCCCCCCCCCCCCCCCCTTCCTCCTCCTCGTTAGCAGGATTGTTAGCATTGTTAGTATAGCACCTTCGTTAGTGAACTTTGTTACGAGCTGATTTTTTTTTTTAGGTGGGGGAATGGGGGGAGGGGAGGAGAGGGGGGAATGGGTCATTTGTTGTTTGTGAGCGATTACCAGTGAGAGCTAATTGGCTTACCTGCGTGGTCGCTTGTTATCTTTATTATCTGAATTCATAATACGTTACATACATACTCTTGTTATCTTACTTCAACGTTAAGATAACCGACCCCCGGTGCGACCCTTGAGCACGACGGTACGACCCTTAACCACGACGGAACGACCCTTGAGCACGATGGTACGACACTTTGAGCACGACGGTACGACCCTTAACCACGACGGAACGACCCTTGAGCACAATGGTACGACCCTTGAGCACGACGGTACGACCCTTGAGCACGATGGTACGACCCTTGTAGCACGACCGTGCGACCCTTGAGAATGACGGAACAACCCTTGAGGATGACGGTACGACCCTTAGGTGTAACGGCCTGGCCAAAGGGGTCATGTCAAAGGCTAGGCCAGCTTAAGGATCGTTAACCCGTCCAGTTCAAAGGTCGTACCGTTTTCTTCAAGGGTTGTACCGTTTTCTTCAAGGATCGTACCATTTTCTTCAAGGAACTAATACAAATCAGTCTTGACTTTTCCCTTTATCTACCTGGCTCAAGATTTGTCTAACTGTTGCGTTCTTAACGAGTATGAAACACGATACGTCCAGAGTATTTTATCATGAAGCAATTATCTTTCTCCACATATCATTTACTACCGATATACAGTACGTTACCTTTAACAACGCCACATGTTACTATATTATACCGCATATACCTCGAGTTTACTCCCGCCTCATTTTTCCTCAACCTGTCATTTAAAATCTAGAGAATGCGTGTTTCTTTGGCCTCTATAAACGCTCCAAAGTTCCATGTTCTCTCAGCCAAGCATACGTTTAAATCATACAGTTAACAATTAGGGTGTGTATCTAAGTCATTTTTTTTTTTTCTGTATTAAATTATACTCCTACTGGTAAATCTCGTGTCTATACCTTCTTTATGTGCTTCTTCCACAAGCCACTAGTTCTCTTTCACTCGCATTATATGTGTAAATGTGACCCTTGTGTATAATGGTGGTTTAGCTACCTTTCGCCCCACCCCCTCCCAACACCCCTTCCTATACACACACACACACACACACATATGAAATATACCGTGGATGAAGAGCATGAGAGATAATGTAAATAGTTAATATATAAAAATACAAACTGTGAAGCCAATTTGTTTTATTAACACAAAACCTACATACACAATAACCATCGAACAACGTAATACACGATTGTTCCTTATATATATATATATATATATATATATATATATATATATATATATATATATATATATATATATATATATATTCTCCTATACAGCCAGCAGTGTCTAGTAACCTGCACGCACCAATATCCCCGCTTGAAATATGTGGTAAACCGTAAAAACATATATCGCAGCAACCGTCGAGGAATTTTGGTCATCACCTCGGCTCTGAATGTACATAAGTGTATACAAAGGTAAGAAGAAGTACAGGAATAATGGTAGGTGTATGCAATGATGACGGAGCAAACACGGAAGAAGAGGACATTGTACTGTGCCGAGAAGAGAGACCTCGGAAGTGCAAGAGATAGCAAGTGTGTGTCTTCCCACTACCACTATCACCTTAACGTAATCTCGTAACTGATAAGAGAGAACACATCTTCCGAACATGATACCATACGGGGTAAATTCGTCGGGACTAAACTTCAACAATGAACTTTGGCCGTGGTAACGGGCACAAAGCATAAACCAAATTGAACATTAAAAAAAAAGAAAATAAATAAATGATAATAAATCTATGAACACACCAACCCACACATGTCGATAACATACAATGCCCTCCACAACGTTACCAACCCACACCATGCATAACAAAGAACCGGCCACCCTTTACCAACGTACAAAAATGAAAACGAATGAGTTCAGAACATATATAGGATAATGACTGACCATACCCACCCTCCTATTGCCAATACAGAACCCGATGATTCCGCACGTTGTAACGGTACAGTATATATATATATATATATATATATATATATATATATATATATATATATATATATATATATATGCCTTCGTTTGGTCATCAGAATGTCTTTTCCCTATACTTAACACTATTCTCTCTCTCTCTCTCTCTCTCTCTCTCTCTCTCTCTCTCTCTCTCTCAGAGAGGGAAATACCTCTGTTCTTCAAACATCCGAGTGAGAAATGACCCCAGGAGGTCAGGTCAGGTCAAGCGCCTCACCCACACGGCCCCAAGCATATCAACAACCAGTAATCCTACACATCACTCGTTAATGTTACTCTTCCAGTCTACGACGGGAATATCTCTCTTAAATCTATTCCCTTGGAAGCATACGAGAGTTATGAGAATATCAGCGAATATCTGAATCCCAGGCAACGGCGAATATTCCCACGATTATAGGATATTCCGACCTCTGCCACCCATCAACAGAAGATTCAATAAAAGAGGCGGTTAAATCTTCGTCATACTATCCAGAGTGCCACCAAATATTCCCCCAAATACCCTAGATAGATCACCGATATTCATGACAAAGATCTGAATATCTTCCGCGCCACTACTAATTACCTCGTCCAACCAAAGATCCCAGCAGACAACACACACAAAAATATCCCAAATATTTTCAACCTGTGAAACCCCGAGAATATTCTCCATCACCTCTACTTCGAATTTTCCGTACTCCTGGCTCCCACGGAGACTCCATCGTGCTGAGTGGATTCCTCCCTACCTGAGACTTTCCCTCATGCTAACTGATGATGAGTGATGGAGAGGTGGGAGGGAGGAGTGGAACCGTCATTGTACTGTCTACCAGGGTCACTCTCCATCAGGCTGAGTGTGGACTTACCAAACGATACTCCATCATACTATATGGTGAGGGAAGTGGGGCCCCTGCACTAATAGGGACTCCATCACACTGACTTGTGATGGAGAGAAGGGTGTGAAGGAAGCATATTCAATCCTTCTAGGTGACTCCATCATACTAAATGGTGAGAAAAATAGATTCCATCCTACTAGGGACTCCATCATATTGACGCGTGATGGAGGCGGTTGCCAGGAAAGTACATACCATCCTTCTAGGGACTCCATCATACTGACTAGTGACACAGGGGGGAAGGAAGTGCAACCTTCCCTCACCCTTACGACCAATTATCCATCATTCTTAACCCTCCCTCGACGCCTGGGGGTTCCTCCATCTCCCTACCGTCTCCCAGGTGATGGAGGAAGGCTGTATGGGGTCCTGGCCAGCCATGTCTGTGGTCTCCTAACAACAATGACCCCAGAAAAACAAGTGCAATATCACTAATGACCACCAGGGCCAAAACTACCCACTAATGACCATCAGGGTCAAAACTACCCACTAATGACCATCAGGGCCAAAACTACCCACTAATGACCGTCAGGGTCAAAACTACCCACTAATGACCATCAGGGCCAAAACTACCCACTAATGACCATCAGGGTCAAAACTACCCACTAATGACCATCAGGGTCAAAACTACCCACTAATGACCACCAGGGCCAAAACTACCCATTAATGACCATCAGGGCCAAAACTACCCATTAATGACCATCAGGGCCATAACTACCCACTAATAACCAATGAGGGACCACAACTACCCACTAATGACCATCAGGGCCAAAACTACCCACTAATGACCATCAGGGCCAAAACTACCCACCAATGACCATCAGGGCCAAAACTACCCATTACTGCCTCCCTAAGCAGTTCGCCCATGACCCCCGTCTCCAATCACTGCTTATATATACCAAATGTAGGTCACTAAAAAGGTCATATTGATGACCTTTTAATGCACAAATGGTCATGCAGGCCTTTATACCAACTATAGCCTTAATCACTTCATTCTCCAAAACATTTATAATAACCAATGAAAGGCTTTGTGTAGATTTACTGATAATTTGTGACGCAAAGGTCAAAGCTGGGTTTACTTAAGGTCACACATCCAGAAGGTCAAAAGCTGAAGGTCACAGAGAATCATTTCAATAGACGGATCGACCCAGAGTTCTACACACCCAGAACTGTACTCGTATCCCCCTCGCCCCGGATTACACATGCCCCCAGAGAGAGAGAGTGTTACCTAACCCCCCCTTCTCACCCCAGACTCAGGAGTGCTTAATGGCTGGCTGGCTGGCTGGCCTGAGCCATCTTACATCCTTCCACGTGCGGAATATCTGCTCTTACTTCCCTCTCCTGCCACCACCGCCACCGCCACAAAGCTGTAACGCTAATCCCCCACATCTTTACCACCACACACACACCAATGCCTCGCTCCTCCCACACCCCCACCATCACTCGCTATATATATATATATATATATATATATATATATATATATATATATATATATATATATATATATATATTTCTTCATATTCTTTGGTGCAGACTTTTCCCGTTTCTCTCTCTCTCTCTCTCTCTCTCTCTCTCTCTCTCTCTCTCTCTCTCTCTCTCTCTCTCTCTCTCTCTCTCTCCTTTTTTTCCTTACATTTTCTCTTCTCCAATTATGACGAAACTTCTATAAGGATTTCTATTCGTGACTGGGGCCCCTCCTCACAGTACACACACACACACACACAGACACACACACACACACACACACACACACACACACACACACACATATATATATATATATATATATATATATATATATATATATATATATATATATATATATATATATATATGTGTGTGTGTGTGTGTGTAATATGAACCGACTCCTGTAAACCATTTATTCCAAAGATTGCATTTTTCCCTTAATGAAAAAAATAGAATAAAAAAAAAGGAAAAACATATTCGGGAAAGTTTTCAACTTAAAAAATTCCTGACTGGAGATTATTATTATTTTCCCAGAGGCATCTGAACCCCACACCTGAATTAAAAAAAGACAAAAGAAGGGTTCCCTCCAGTCGATATATATATATATATATATATATATATATATATATATATATATATATAGATAGATAGATAGATAGATAGATAGAGAGAGAGAGAGAGAGAGAGAGAGAGAGAGAGAGAGAGAGAGAGAGAGAGAGAGAGAGAGAGAGAGAGAGGAGTCATGAAAGGTAAGACATTCTGCTGTAAGGAGGTCCACTGTCGTGGTGTGTGTGTGTGGGGGGGGGGGGAGGTGTCTCTGAGCAAGCCCACCGTAAAACCACTCCTGCAAAAATCCTATCCCGATGGGGAAGAGGTCAGTGGGGGAATCCAGCCAAAGACTTCCTTCACTGATACCCTCCTCCTTACACCCACCACCAACCCCCAACCCACCTCTACCACCGGAGCCTGCGAGATCTCCGCTGCCCAGGGGGGACTAACCCCACACCACATTTTCTTTTTTTCTCTCTCTCTCTGCGGTCTCTCTCTTCCTCCCTAGTGGGTCTGTGAACATGACAGGACTGGTGGGTGCACTCCGGGCCCCAAGTTTCTTATCCTCGAAGGACCGTGGCTTCCGGCCTTACATAGGCAGATATCACCTCACTATATGAATGATATTCTATCAATTATATTCGACTCCGTGGTATATGTATGATAGGGTTGAGCATGACCTTACACACATCAACAACCACCAGACATGACAGACACATAAGAAAGCAATGAGGAAGGGACAGACAGACAGACAGACAGGCACATAAGAAAGCAATGAGGAAGGGAAGGAACAGACAGACAGACAAAAGGCTTCGATATGAACATGGTCAAGCGGTTCATAAGCTGCAGGAACACGTGCGAGAGACGAGGACATTTGGGGGTTAAGAATGTGACCCACACACACACACACACACACACATTTACACAGGAATGCACAGTAAAATCAGGGGCGACTCGCGTAAATACTCTGGCGTTTTCCAATTCACGGAAAGAAACACATGTTAAGCCGAGATTTAACACCAAATACTGTCCTATACTTTGCCCAGACTGGAACCAGAAATTCTATCCACATACTTTGAGAACGAGAAAAAAAGAGAAAGAAAAAGTATCAGAGCAACTGAGAGAGAGAGAGAGAGAGAGAGAGAGAGAGAGAGAGAGAGAGAGAGAGAATATACAATTCTTGTTACATACGTGTTTGGGGAGAGGGGATTACATAACCACAGCCAAATTACGAAAACTCCTCCAATTAAGAGATAACACCTAAATTCCCTCACTGAGATAACGTACAAGACTGTTATTCACAGCGATACCACGATGAACGCTCAGGGTTTGGAAAGACGATAACAACAACAACGACACCACACTAAGATCGCCATCTATCTATCTATCTATCTATCTATCTCCACCAGGTGACGAACATATACACATACCTGGGCTGTGAGATCACGTATTACGCTTAATATCGCCGCTATGCAGACGATACGGAGATGATAAACCAAATGAATTAATCAAAAACGCAATTATGTTAATTCAAACTATAGTTCAAGTTACACTCAGGCGTCGGGCATAGCGTGTGTGTGTGTGTGTGTGTGTGTGTGTGTGTGTGTGTGGTTTATTGGTTAGCGTGTTCGGGAACAGTGTCGGGCAACACGCGTTCGATATCGGATACTGGGCATAGTTGGCGAAGGTTTACCTCTGGTATGTGCAAAGTTGGGGGTCCTTAGCCAGCCATTCAGAGGCTGAAACAGACACACACACACACACACACACACACACTCCAGAGGCACGTATGGTAAAGGGAAGCTTATATATATATATATATATATATATATATATATATATATATATATATATATATATATATATATATTCGAAGAATAACGTCTTTCTTCATATCTACAACCCTCCCCACAACTTCACTACGTTATCAAATAATGGAATATATGGAACACCTTTACATCATATAGGAAAAGACGGACTGACAGAGCAAGCGGCTTATATATATATATATATATATATATATATATATATACACATAAATCCATATACACACCTCCACATTCCTGGGGATCCTCACTCACTACCTCATAACCATCCCCTGTTGAGAATCATCTGAGTTCCGTGAATATTTGCATGTCTCACAAAGCCGTAGAGCAACAGTAGACTTGTTCTGCGACGTCTGGCAAGCTCATACTACCTCTCCTGACGAGGGATACAGGACTCCTAATATGATGTCTGGGGACTAAGGGCGCTTGCTTACCTTGAGGTACGCTGCTGGGGGAGAGGGAGGGAGGAGGACACATATGGAGGGGGGAGTATATATACACACAGAGAGAAAGCATCATTAGTCCAATGGAAAACTATATATATATATATATATATATATATATATATATATATACAAAAAAAAGTCAGATTGAGAGAGAGAGAGAGAGAGAGAGAGAGAGAGAGAGAGAGAGAGAGAGAGAGAGAGAGAGAGGTGTCACTGACCTTGACCTCGTACGTGCAGAATAAGAGCAGCACACTCCAGGTGTCTGACGGCCATTAGGGCCAAATTGTGCGCTAATGTCTCCTCTACACAAGAGTGATCAAGAAGACAACACGGTTATGTAGGGAGGCGTGATGAAGAAGGAGTGAGGGGGGGTCACACCTGACCACAGTGGTAGTGGGAGACTCCTCCACAGCAACGTGTGTGTGTGTGTGGTCACAGTTAACCACAGTGGTAGTGGGAGACTCCACCACAGCAACGTGTGTGTGTGTGTGGTCACAGTTAACCACAGTGGTAGGAGGAGGACACTACTCCACAGCAACGTGTGTGTGTGTGTGTATGTGTGTGTGGTCACAGTTAACCACAGTGGTAGGAGGAGGACACTACTCCACAGCAATCGTGTGTGAGGGTCACACTCCACCACAGTGGTAGCAGGAGATTCCACAGCAACGTGTGGATCGGGGCCAATCCCCCTTGCAAGACCCTCCTCCTCCTCCTCCTCCTCACACGACGCTGGTGTGTGAGCCTGACCGCAGTCCCACGTTCGCCAGGGCGAGGTTACCGCCAGTCAGAATAGCTGTCATGAATTTCAATCGCCAGGGTAAAAAAAAAAAAAAGGGGGTGGGGGGAGTTGATATCCCCTCTCTGGTGGTGGTGTAGTGAGAATTTTTACAGCTGCCACGGTGATTCCTGTCGGCCCTTACAGTCCTGATATTCTCTCTCTCTCTCTCTCTCTCTCTCTCTCTCTCTCTCTCTCTCTCTCTCTCTCTCTCTCTCTGTGTGTGCGCTTCGAGTTAGCCCTGCTCTTAACCAAAAAAAAGAAAAAAAGAATACCGCTATTATCATCACTATCATCATCATCATCATCACTATAATCATTATCGTCACTACCACACAACACGAAGCATTCCTTCTCCAGGGGAGACCCCGGGGAATGAAGGTCTGCGCCACGTACAGAAGCGGAGAAAGGCTGCACTCCTTCGACGTGACGTTTTCACTCGCTGTATCGCCTCCGGAAATGATTTTTACAGAACTATGTAATGATGAACACCAAATAAAAATAAATAAATACAGTTGTTGTTCAGCCCGACTCGCGACGTGGCAAATGAAGTTCAACGTAAGAGATGTGAACAAATAACACATTATTGAAGGCTAAAAAGAAGAGAGAGAGAGAGAGAGAGAGAAACTCGCTAGTGAGGTCCTACTGTCTCGTTTTCTAATCCGCAGAACATGTAAATGATTACGGATAATGTTGCAGCAGCTCAAATAAAAAAAGAGACAGACAAAAAAGATATCACATACCGGAACTATAAAAACAAAATACATTACATTAATAATTAATAACACACGAACTGAACAAATACATCACATTAAGGAATAATGATAAACGAACTGAACAAAAACACTACATTAATAATTAATTAATAATAAACGAACTGAACAAAAACATTACATTAATAATTAATTAATAATACACGAACTGAATTAATAATTAATTAATAATAAACGAACTGAACAAAAACATTACATTAATAATTAATTAATAATACACGAACTGAATTAATAATTAATTAATAATAAACGAACTGAACAAAAACATTACATTAATAATTAATTAATAATACACGAACTGAATCAATAATTAATTAATAATAAACGAACAGAACAAAAACATTACATTAATAATTAATTAATAATACACGAACTGAATCAATAATTAATTAATAATAAACGAACAGAACAAAAACATTACATTAATAATTAATTAATAATACACGAACTGAATCAATAATTAATTAATAATAAACGAACAGAACAAAAACATTACATTAATAATTAATTAATAATACACGAACTGAATCAATAATTAATTAATAATAAACGAACAGAACAAAAACATTACATTAATAATTAATTAATAATACACGAACTGAATCAATAATTAATTAATAATAAACGAACTGAACAAAAACATTACATTAATAATTAATTAATAATACACGAACTGAAGTAATAATTAATAATACACGAACTGAACCAAAATATTACATTAAGTAATAATGATAAACGAACTGATAATATTATCGTTTTCTCCCTCGAAAGCATTATGGATTTTCTCTCTTCTATAAAGCTCTTTTTTTTTTTTTAATTCATGGTTTATCATCACGATAAATAACAACATTTATCTTACCCCGATCATCCAAGTGGGCGAGGCAACCCATTGTGGGGCGAGACAATGAGACACTCAAAAAACATTTAGAACAAAAAAAATGATAGAAAAAAACCTTCGTGGTAATTTAAGGAACACAGCCAGGCATTGAACACCTGTAACAACGTCGTCTGGCCAAGTGTTCAATGACGCCACAACAATGGAAGGCCTCCCTCCCCCCTCATTCAAAGATAAGAGCAGACGATTATGATCATTATGATCATCATTATCATCTTCCCTAACCCCCCGTAACCCACCCACCACCACCGTCTGGTAAATTATCATATGAGAGAACTGCGCGGGAAAATAGCCTGTCCAACTCATTTATTATCTTTTCTTTTTTCTTTCTATAATGTTTATGAGGATGCGATGCGCAGCTTATCACACAGGCCAATCAAAGGCTACTACTACTACTGCTAGTTTCTCTTCCTCCCCTCTCTCACCTCTCTCTCTCTCTCTCTCTCTCTCTCTCTCTCTCTCTCTCTCTCTCTCTCTATCTATCTATCTATCTATACGATGTAAGTGAGTGGAATAACTCCCCAGTAGTACCTTCAAAAAGCAGAGGAGACCAGAAACTTGCCCACACCACCCCCCAAGGACCAACGAGCCAGCCTTTCCGGCCACAAGACGGTGGGGGGGGGGGGGGGGGTTAGGGGGTAGACAGGAGGAGGTCGAGGGTCACACCTCACCACATCCATCACATCGAAGCTAAAATTCGCTCCTCACTTAAGAATGGCAATTGTCTCCCCTTCCCTTCCCTTCCATCCCCCCCCCTCACCCCTCCCTCCAACCCCCACCCCGTCCCTCCTCAACCCCCCAACCCTAACCCCTCCTTCCCACCACCACCACCACACGCACATTTCCAATTCCATCTAACATTATTTGCCACAGAGAAAAAAAATTCCTTTAAAGTCTCTGTCATAGTCTGGTCGAGGATACCGCTATATTACCCCCCCTCCGACGCCCACGCCTGAGGTCGTCAGGGATTAAAGTCCCACGGTCCACGCACCTGGTGTCAGGCTTTGTTATACAGCACACCCGCCCTGACACGGGGACCGGCCCGGTCAAGTGCTCAGCACGAGAGACCAGGAGTAGAGTAAGACCACGGCGATCACTAAGACCTTTTCCTTGAAAGGAACCGCAGGCACACCGACCCTACAAACACCTCTTGCACAGCACCTTCATCCCCTCCTCCCACAACATGCCACACAGTCGACGGTTCGGTTTAGAAAGACGTAAATATAGTTCCAAAGGTAAAGTGATGATGGTTAAGCTCTCTTTGGCTCGCCGCGCTGCTCCGTGGCGAGCGACAGGGGTGTACTTCTGGCCGGCAATGACCTCCAGTAGCTGGGCAGGAGGAGGGAAAGAGGGAGGGTGTGTGTGTGTAGCTGGGAAAGAGTGAGGGAGGGGTGGTGTGTGTGTAGCTGGGCAAGAGTGAGGGAGGGAGGGAGTGTGTGTGTGGTGTGTGTGTGTCCCGGGGGGGGGGGGGGGGGGGGGGGGGGGGGGGAGAGGTCGTTAGAGTGCATGGTTCAAGCAGTATAATTCATGACACCCTCCTACCCCCGCAGCATGCATGTCAGGCGCTGTGTGGCGAGGACGGAAGCTCTGGTGTTCACCATGATGATAGCAAAGATACCAGGGTCGTCGTCTTATCTCGGCTCTTAGATAACTCTGTGTTATCTTGCTGGTGTCCTTTTTTTTTTTTTTTATGCTATTTCCCCCTTGGGCACGACGGCACGGTCCTTGAACACGACGGTACGACCCTTAAGCACGAGAGTTCGACTTGTCGTGCCGTCGTGTTCAAGGGTCGTACCGTCGTGCTCCAGGCTCGCACCGTCGTGTTCAAGAGTCGTACCGTCGTGCTCCAGGGTCGCACCGTCGTGCTCAAGGGTCGTACCGTCGTGTTCCAGGGTCGCATGGTCGTGCTCAAGGGTCGTACCCTCGTGCTCAAGGGTCGTACCGTCGTGTTCGAAGGTCGTACCGTCGTGTTCAAGTGATCATGTTCTCTTGAAAATCCAGACTCCACTGTGGCACCTACTGCCACACCTTTATGGAGCAGTATGACACATCACAGATCCGTACCATACCATCACAAGGTAACGTTTCCGACCACACGAACCATACATCTTATTACACTCGAGAACTAACAAGTCTTGTACACGGTTTCTTACACCCCCTCCCATGTCTCGTACACGGGTTCTTACACCCCCTCCCATGTCTCGTACACGGGTTCTTACACCCCCTCCCATGTCTCGTACACGGCTTCTTACACCCTCCACCTCCCATGTCTCGTACACGGGTTCTCCCCCCCCCCCCAGCAGCGGGGTTATGGTGGACGCTAAGTGCTGTATGAGGAGATAGTGACATCTTCTCTGAAGGGACTCGAACCTCTTCTGAGAATGACTACTACTACTACACACACACACACACACATACACACACACTGTACAAGCACGCACGCACGCACGCCGTGATGGTGTGAAACACACAACCTTGCCCTCCCTCATTCCTTCCCAGCCTGGGAACTGGGGGTCGAAACCAGCTACTTACCTACCTCCCCCCCCCTCCTCTCCCTCCGTCTGTGGGGAGTCGTTGGTGCTTGTTAGCGACAGAGAGAGAGAGAGAGAGAGAGAGAGAGAGAGAGAGAGAGAGAGAGAGAGAGAGAGAGAGAGAGAGAGGGGCTGGAAGTGGAGGAGGCTGGGAGAGGGAAGAGGGAGAGGTGAGAGCAAAGAGATACGGGAGCGGAATGTGGCGGAAGAGGAAGTGAGAGAGAGAGAGAGAGAGAGAGAGAGAATGGGGACACGGACGACCGCTTAGGGCTGAGGACTGGGGGCCTTGTTAAGCCCCCTACGGTCTAGGTCACCGGGGTCACTGGCTGGTGATCGTTGGGCGGAGGGGGAGGGGGTTGGGACAGGTGAGTGGGCAACACTGGGGAGGGATGGTGTAGGAGGGGGGTAGGGGTCAGAATGAGTGTTCAGGGTCTGGTCCACTAAGGGTTCGAATCTTGGGCTGTGTGTGCGCGCGCGCGCGCGCGCGCGTGTGTGTGTGTGTGTGTGTGTGTGTGTGTGTGTGTGTGTGTGTGTGTCTTACACCTGATTCATTTACCCAAACTGTAATCTAATATTCCGTCGTCCACACTCACAACTGGTTCTACAACCGTTCGTACAACCACAGCCGTATTTACTCTCACAACCATTCACCCGGTTCTCGTACTCGCTCACATCCACTCTTACTGCCACTCTGTCACACTCGCCACCACTCTCACAGCCTACTCTAGTTACTCTCACAGCCGCTCAAAAAAAAAAAACCACACTCGCTCACACATCACCACCACTCTCACAGCCTAATCTGTTACTCTCACAACCGCTCAAAAAAAAAACCCACACTCGCTCACTCACATCACCGCCACTCTCACAGCCACTAAATTACTCTCGGTCACTCACAACCCCTCTCACGGCCATTCCCTTACTCTCACAGCCACTCAAAACCACTCTCACTCACTCACCGCCACTCTCACAATAGGTTCTACGTAGGTGGGAATTATACATTCTCCCTGGCCTAGGGTTGGTTGGGGGGTGGGGGGGGAGGAGAGCTGGTGAAAGGGGGCTTTGGGGGGCGTGGGGGGCGGGGGCTAGGCTGGAGGGTCTAAGAGGAGGGGAGGGATGGGGAGGGGGGGGGGTGCCTGAGGTGCACTCCAGGCGAACTTTGAGATATTCACGCCTGGTCCACAGCCAGCCCGGGGACCTGGCCATGGTTTGGCTTCGTACAGTCTTCCCAGAGTCGCGCCCCGCCGTGGTGGTTGTGGTAGAGAGGTGTGGTGGTGGCTGTGGTAGAGGTGTGGTGGTGGTGGGTGGGGAGGATGGTAAGGTCTGGTGAGGCTGTGGTCAAAGCAACATCCAACGTAATTTGGCAACACTTCCTTATGGTCAGGCGGGAAAAAAGGTGGTGGTGAAGTGAAGAAATGTGACAACACCCCCCCACGCACACGTGACGTGACGAGGAAATGTGACAACATTGCATGTGACGTGGTAAGGCCATGTGACGACACGTCGCACGAGACGTGGCACCACTGTGTACCACATCAACAAACACACTGCGTGTCACCCGGCAACACAATATCAAGAAAAACAAAACAAAAAAAATTGGGTAATTTCAACAGTTTGTGTTGGTCGAGATGGACCAAGATGCACTCACAACCATAATATAAGCCACGTACGTACACACACACACCCCACCACCACCAGCACCACCACGTCTGTCTACAACCCACGACCTACAAGGCGTGGAAAGACAACTTCACCGCGCGCCAGGCGCGCGTTCTTGACCTCCGCGGCTGTTTACCACCCGGTCTCGCTTCTCAAGAGAGTCTTACAAGAAAAATGAACAACGACCAGAGAGAGAGAGAGAGAGAGAGAGAGAGAGAGAGAGAGAGAGAGAGAGAGAGAGAGAGAGAGAGAGAGAGAGCTAATTCACGCTGAATCATAGCTCCCCCCCCCCCTCCCCTCCCTAACGTTACAGTAGAACAGCATTGACAGAACTAAGACAAGACATGCAATATCATTAACCCCCCCCTTACCTTACCCCACCCCCCCTCCCCATGCCCTGGCCTGTGTGTGTGTGTGTGTGTGTGTGTGTGTGTGTGTGTGTGTGTGTGTGT
>NC_092280.1:23899012-23901512 GCF_036320965.1 Panulirus ornatus | reverse complement strand
CGGTGTACATCAGCGTTCCACAGGGATACAAGAAAGGTCGTCGCCTTTCCCGTGGCGGATCCAGCGGCCATGTGATAGAACCAAAGTATTGCTACGTTGTGCATGACTGGTCCTATATCCCATGACTGGTCCTATATCGCATGACTGGTCCTATATCCCATGACTGGTCCTATATCGCATGACTGGTCCTATATCCCATGACTGGTCCTACATCGCATGACTGGTCCTATATCCCATGACTGGTCCTATATCGCATGACTGATCCTATATCGCACACACACACGCGCGCGCACACACACACACACACACACACACACACACACAGACAAAGGATTTTCAATGTTACACTTGTGGCCCCAACCTCAACTCGAAAGCTGGGGGGAGTGGGGGGGGATAGACTGACAAATAGATAAATAAATAGACAAATAGATAAAGGTACCCGTGACACGTCCAATGGGTTAGTAGCGTGTAAGCGTCTCCTGGCGTTCACCTGTGGGAAGCTTGGTGTGGTATACCATCAGAACAGCGCGACACACACACACACACACACACACACACACACATCTTGTGTTCTCTGCCGCTGCTACACTTCCCGGGGAACAGTTCTCTATTGTCGTTCGTCCTCAGTCGTTGCTGCTAATTGGTTCGTCGTCGTTCATTGTCCGCACTCTTCTTTCTTCCCCCCCCCCCAAACTTAATTGCCCTTTGAACGTGTTGGTGAGGCAGCGCGAGGAAACAGCTGAAGAAAGGCAGCATTCGTTCATACACTCAAGTCTCCGGGAGCTTGAGTGAAACCACAGCTCCCTATCCACGTCCAGGCCACCAAAGACCTCTCCATGGTTTACCCCAGACGTTTCACATACCCTGGTTCAGTCCACTGGCAGCAAGTCGGCCCCTGTATACCACATATATCCAATTCACTCCATCCCGTGCACGCCTTTCACCCTCCTGCATGTTCAGGCTCCAATCGCTGAATTTCTTTCTAATTTTTTTTACTCCATTATACCATCTCCAGTTTGGTCTCCCTGTTTTCCTCGTTCCCTCCACTTCTGACAAATATATCCTTTATATCTATCTATCTATCTATCTATCTGTATATATATATATATATATATATATATATATATATAACCCTGGGGATAGGGGAGAAAGAATACTTCCCACGTATTCCCTGCGTGTCGTAGAAGGCGACTAAAAGGGGAGGGAGCGGGGGGCTGGAAATCTTCCCCTCTCGTTTTTTTTTTTTTTAATTTTCCAAAACAAGGAACAGAGAAGGGGGCCAGGTGAGGATATTCCCTCCAAGGCCCAGTCCTCTGTTCTTAACGCTACCTCGCTAACGCGGGAAATGGCGAATAGTTTGAAAGAAAAGAAAAAAAAAAAAAAAAAATATATATATATATATATATATATATATATATATATATATATATATATATATATATATATATATTTCTACGAGTCCACGGGGAAAAAGAAACACGATAAGTTCCCAAATGCACTTTCGTGTGATAATCACATCATCAGGGGAGACACAAGAGAGAAATATAACTGTCAGTTGATGTACAACGAAGAGACGTAGCTAGGACACCATTTGGTAATCATACGATCCCAGGACCCCTTTCAGGAGGCTCCTACAGTTTCAAGGTCGCAAATCCAATCAGCAGCAGGGGAAATGATGGATCCCCTCACAGCGAGAAACCTCACGACCCAGACTCAACACACCTTTCCCTCCATTCCTGGCGATAACACCCTCCTCACCCAGGGTGTCTCCCTACACCCAGGGTGTCTCCCTACACCCAGGGTGTCTCCCTACACCCACCCACCCCCCCGTTCAACAAGGGTGTCTTCCCCCCTCTCCCTCCCCCGGTTCAACCACATTCCCACAGCCACGGCCTCGGGCAAAAAGGGGGTATATCTCGTCCTTGAAGGATCACCTCGAGGTCAGCCCCTTCCCTCCTCCCTCTGCTGGTGACGTGTGGAGGTCGTCCTCGTATCGTCATCGTCACCAGGTCCTCCGCTTCCTTGATCAACCTGGTGATCGAGGCCCTCCCCTGCCTCGTCGGCCCATCCCCCACGAGCGGGCGTGGTGAGCGGGCGTGGCGGAGGGGCGTGGTGCGTTTGTGCGTGTATGTGTGTGTTTGTGTATATATATCCAACGCTCTCCTCTCTTCTCTTCCCTCTCTCTCTCTCTCTCTCTCTCTCTCTCTCTCTCTCTCTCTCTCTCTCTCTCTCTCTCTCTCTCTCTCTCTCTCTCTGTTGACGGCTCGGGAGATTTGGCGTAGGTGTCATCAACACACACACACACACACCCATAGAGCTGTACCGGGCTCCTGACATCAGAAAAAGAAAGAGAGAGAGAGAGAGAGAGAGAGAGAGAGAGAGAGAGAGAGAGAGAGAGAGAGAGAGAGAGAGAGAGACTATGACCCCAGGACCAGCCCGAGTACTCACCACACACACAGCCACCCTCAGCAGCAGCACTTGCCTCCTCTCCTCTCTCTCT
>NC_092280.1:23886512-23894012 GCF_036320965.1 Panulirus ornatus | reverse complement strand
CCCATTGTAACTATCCCAGCTTAATGAATAACGAACCCATTGTAACTATCCCAGCTTAATGAATAACGAACCCATTGTAACTATCCCAGCTTAATGAATAACGAACCCATTGTAACTATCCCAGCTTAATGAATAACGAACCCATTGTACCTATCCCAGCTTAATGAATGACGAACCCATTGTAACTATCCCAGCTTAATGAATAACGAACCCATTGTACCTATCCCAGCTTAATGAATAACGAACCCATTGTAACTATCCCAGCTTAATGAATGACGAACCCATTGTAACTATCCCAGCTTAATGAATAACGAACCCATTGTACCTATCCCAGCTTAATGAATGACAAACCCATTGTAACTATCCCAGCTTAATGAATAACGAACCCATTGTACCTATCCCAGCTTAATGAATAACGAACCCATTGTACCTATCCCAGCTTAATGAATAACGAACCCATTGTACCTATCCCAGCTTAATGAATGACGAACCCATTGTACCTATCCCAGCTTAATGAATGACGAACCCAAGCTGTATAGCAAAGTCATCCAAGCTGAGACAGATATCCCACAAGCAATATATATATATATATATATATATATATATATATATATATATATATATATATATATATATATATATATATATACACACCCACCCCCACCCCAAGCTCTCTCTAGCCCCCCGTATTCTTGTTACGCTAACTATTCCGCCCGGAACCATCCATCTCTATGGAGGGGTCATCCAGACATCTATTGGCTGTTAAGGCTGAGGCTGTTGTATTCTACACGTTACAAACGGCTTTAGGTAACGCAGTCATCCGTCCCGAATACATAAATCGTCTAAGTTAGACGAAGGAGAAACGAATGATAGAGATAGATAGATAGACAGATAGATAGATAGATAGATAGATAGACAGATTCATACACACATAATAGATGGATGGAGAGATAGACAGACAGACAGAGTTATTCACAGATAGATGGATAGATAGACAAACACAGGTAGATAGATGCACAGACAGATTTATACACACAGATAGATAGATCGATAGACAGACAGAGGAGACAGGTAGACAGATAGATAGAGACAGTGTACGGGGGCCTTTTTTTCACCACCCATCTGTAGAAGGGCAGCACTACACACTGGCGGGGCGCGCCATCACTTATCCTTGTCACTTAATTTGTTCCCCAGAGCAACCCGACCTTCAGCCCCTTGCTGAGGATATGTTCTCTCACCTTTCTCTCCATACAAGTCCTCTTACCTCTCTCTCTCTCTCTCTCTCTCTCTCTCTCTCTCTCTCTCTCTCTCTCTCTCTCTCTCTCTCTCTCTCTCAATGTGGGGCTATGTTGAGGGCTTCCCTCTCCACGTCTCTCTGTAGCCACCCGGGCGTCTGATGCGCTTCCTACTCACAGATCATGTGGACCTTCTCCAGCAGGTCTACACGGCTTGTCGAGTGTGAGGAGACCAGACAGTGGCAGAATATAACAGTCCAATGTATATCTTACTATATATATATATATATATATATATATATATATAAGTGTGAACGTACTTCCGTACGCTGCCCAAAATATGGCGTTCATTATTAACAATCTTTTCAGCCTCATGTCACAAGATCTTTTGTAAGTTCCTCTCACGGTAGAACTTATTGTACCTCGTTTCCCCCCAACACACGCCTCACAGTCTGGCCTAGCGAGGGAATCCCTCGTCTTCATCGCCTTATTTTCCAGAGGGGACGAATCACATTTGCCAGGGTCCGACCGTCGCTGTACCTTGGTCTATTTCCAGTCTTTCGCAATCCCCGTTATTTCGATACTTCGTTCGTAAACATGTTGTGGGAGGGGGTGGGGGTGTGTGGGGCGCCATCATCAGCGAACATGTACAGCCTCGTGATCACCTTTTTATACTTGGCGTCTCATTCACACAGACCACGATCCTCTCTTACGTCATCGTGGCCCCAGCTTGACTGTCAAAGTCACCTGAACAGCTCTCCCCACGTTGCTGTAAGAAGCTTGGTAGACGCTTATCCTCATTGATCAGTCTTCTGTGGGATGCATTCCCAAAGACACCTTCCGCCAGTCCAAGAATATAACATGTCCAACTACATCATCTTTTTTTTTTACTTCTGCTTCTATTTTCTGACAATGTTACTCACTCCTTCGCAAGTCCCGCATATCCGCCAAGCAATATGTGTTCCTTCTGAATCGAAATTCTTCCCCCAAGTCTCGTACCTTACGTGTGTTTCCTGGTACGTACCTTACGTGTGTTTCCTGGTACGTACCTTACGTGTGTTTCCTGGTCAATATTTATCAACTGCGTTTCAACCATGTATCACTTGTTCCTCCCAACCCTAACGCGTTCCTTCCAGGCCATCTCGTAGTTCCAGGTGTGATCTAACACCCGTGTCTCCTACATCATCATCTTCACCGTGTGTCTCTGTCTCCATTTACCTTCCATTTGCAATACTTTCTTCATAAACTATTCCCTCACAGTTCTGCCTCCCTCTACTACCGCTGGTCCACGCCTCACTTCTCACCCCTCCCCGCCTCCTTCCTCTCGTGGTACAATTCACAAAATGTCTGGAAACATATCCAGGTCTGGAATGGACTTCCCCAATACGTCTTCCTACAGCAGGTGCTCAAAGCTTCAAGTAATATCTCCATCTTCAGAGACATTCTTTTTCACCTATTTTTTCTGGGGATGGTGGTGGTCGCCTGTTTCAGCATTTCCTTTCATTGCAATGCGATCCGTCGCGCGTCTACTTTCCGACGTGCGTAACGTAATACGTTCCGTGGACACAGATTACGGTGTACCGCGTCGGCACCACCTCGGCCACAAACGCCTCCGGTATAATGCTCGCACATATAAACGACTCTGGCACGTTATATGGGAACTTAATACTACTACGTTTTTACCTCGCGTGGGGGATCTGAGATTTCCCCAGTCTTATTTCCTTACGGTTATCCTGTGCAAGGGTTTATTTAAAGACCTCTTAAGCGCTTCAGAGGAAGGGATGGGTACATCCGGTTCCTGCTACTGCGTGCAGCGCAGGGTTATACACCAGCGTGGAGCCTTCCTGGATAGGATAGGTTTGTGGGGGGGGGGGGGGGGGTGATATGCAAAGGCCTGCAGGAGTCAGAAGTTCATGGGTTCGAATCCTGCTGTTCTACTACGTTGTGGGGAGAACATTGTATGATCAATGGCTGGGGGTAAATATACCCGCGTCTTTGGCGTTGGGATCTTTACTACGCGTTCCACTGTACTATTTTGGTGTTGTGGGTCAAGCTACGTTCTAAAACCGTCGAGCACGACGGTACGACCCTTTGAGCAGGACGATACGACCCTTGAGCACGACGGTACGACACTTTGAGTAGGACTGTACGACCCTTGAGCAGGACGGTATGACCCTTTGAGCACGACGATACGACCCTCGAGCACGACAATACGACCCTCAAGCACGACAATATGACCCTTCAGCACGACAGTACGACACTCTCGAGCACAAGAGTACGACCGCTGAGCACGAAGTACGACTCATTTTAGCGCTAGAGTACGACCCCCATGAGAACGACGGAACGGACCCTTCGAATGTCAAGGCACGACGTTTTTGAGGTGGACGGCACGACTCCCGGGCAGATCACGACGGTATGAAGCCCCCCTAGAGTATAATAACGGCTAAGCTCCTGACACGCTTAAAGCTTTGGTCAGGTCAAAGGTCGACATGTGTGTTCCCCCTCGGCGCTGTTGGGTCATCCCCCCCCCCCCCCGGGAGGTGACCAATCCTCTCCGTTCCCAGAACAACGGATGACAAGCCTCGCCGTACACAACACCTCAGCCTCCCGACACAGAGGTTCTCAACCATCTACACGAGTGTCACCTTACTATTATATTTTCCCCTTCCCCCCAGCTCCCATACCTCGGTTTTCTTCGTATATCCCATGAACGTTAGGTAACAAAACGAAGCTGGTAATGTTGGGGGGGAAGGAGATCTATAAGATACGTCAACACACATAATCACGAGGCAATGATATATATATATATATATATATATATATATATATATATATATATATATATATATATATATATATATATATATATATATCACGGGCGTGTCCTTGAGGAGGAGGTGGTTATGGAGGCTGGTGTCTACGGTGGACCAAGCAGACGGGTCACTGAGCGAAGCTTCCTTGAAAAATTAATAGATAATCGATTTATACAGACCCACATTGCTGCCGCCAACAGGAATTGTTTCAAAACTGTCTTTTATATATATATATATATATATATATATATATATATATATATATATATATATATATATATATATATATCTTCATACTTGATCGCCGTTTCTTCGAGTTAAAGGGGAAGCCCCCTGGAACAGATGAAGTAAGGCCGTGTTCGCTCACATCCTGTCTCCAGCTGTCACGTGTAATGCACCGAGACCACAGCTCCCTATCCACATCCAGGCCCCGCAGACCTTTCCACGGTTTACTCTGGACGTTTCACATATGCCCTGGTTCAGTCCACTGACGGCATGTTGACCCCGATATACCACATCGTTCCAATTCACTCTCATCCCGTGCACGCCTCTTACCCTCCTGCATGTTCAGGCCCCGATCATTCTCCAATCTGGTCACCCCTTTCTCTTTGTCCCAGCACAATAACACTAAAATCTCTTAATATTATGGATTCACTTACATATCAATAACCCCCTTAGAATCTTGCGAGAGAAGATGTCAAAGTGATTATGCAATTCGTTAACCCGTTTCTGGATAGCTATGCTGAGGCACTGAAATAGAAAGAACGTCTTCTTTCTCCTCCGAGCCAAGCAAGGGGGTCAAAATACCGCTGTCTCGCGTAGGTTTATGCTTATATCTGAATCGCCTTAGAATCTCAACCCTTACCTACCTGATGGCCAAAAACCTTGGGTTTAAGGGCTAAGAATGAACCCAATAGGTCAATTACCAGTTAAGAAGATTACATATCAAAGGTACCAACGACAGACGCCGGGTATAATGTGATGGTATCATACATCGAATGGCTTGATTTGGAAGCCTTAACAATCCACCAAGACTAACAATCCACCAAGACCAGACGAATTGCAACGAGGGCAGTAGCAACGGGATACTTGCTTGCCCGAGTCTCAACCACAATGCTCATATGAGTATAGTGAGGTCGTCCGCGATGGCAGACGAGGCCAGGTGGAAGAGAGGAGGGGTGATGGATGTCCACCTTGCTCAACCCCTTCAGCAGAACTAGGTTCATCCACGGGGGAAAAAAAACAACCCAGGGTCGAGGATTTACCAGAGTCGAGGATTTACCAGAGTCGAGGATTTACCAGAGTCGAGGATTTACCAGAGTCGAGGATTTACTAGAGTCGAGGATTTACCATTATCGAGGATTTACCATTATCGAGGATTTACCAGAGTCGAGGATTTACCAGAGTCGAGGATTTACCATTATCGAGGAATCCAAGTCGGGATTACAGGCAGATTTCCTTACGAGGTAGGGGGGAAAAAAGGGAAAAAAAAAAAGGGGGGAAAAAAGAGGGGAAAAAAAGGGGGGGGGAAAAAGGGAAAAAGGGGAAAAAAGGGGGGGGGAAAAAGGGGGGGAAAAAAAAAAAAAGGGGGAAAAAGGGGGAAAAAAGAGGGGGGAAAAAAAAAGGGAAAAGGGAAAAAAAAAAAAAAAGGGGGAAAAGGAAGGGGGAAAAAAAAAGAAAAAGGAAAAAAAAGGGGAAAAAAAAAAGGGGGGGGGGAAAAAAAAAAAAGGAAAAAAGGAAAAAAAGGGGGGGAAAAAAAAAAAAAAAAAAGGGGGGGGGAAAGGGGGGAAAAAAAAAAAAAAGGGGAGAAAAGAGAGAGAAAAAAAAAGAGAAAAAAGGGAAAAAAAAAGGGGGGGGAAAAAGGGAAAAAAAAAAAAAAAAAAAAAAAAAAAGGGGAAAAGGGGGAAAAAAAAGGGGGGGGGGGGGGAAAAGGGGGGGGGGAGGGGGGGGGGAAAAAAGAAGAAAAAAAAAAAAAAAAAAGGGGGGGAAAAAAAAAAGGGGGAAAAAAAAAAAAGGGGGGAAAAGGGAGGGGAAAAAAAAAAAAAAAAAAAAAAAAAAAAAAAAAAAAAAAAAAAAAAAAAAAAAAAAAGGGGGGGGAAAAAAGGGGGGGGGGGGGGGGGGGGGGGGGGGGGAAAAAAAAGGGAAAAAGGGGAAAAATTTTTCCGGGGGAAAAAAAACCCCCTTTTTCCCCAAACGGGGCCCCCCCCGGGGGGGGGGGGGGGGGGTTTTCCCCCGGGAAGGGGGGGCCCCCCCCCGGGGGGGGGAAAAAGGGGTTTCCCCCCCCCTTTAAGGGGTTTTTTTTTTTGGGGGGGGGGCCCGGGGGGGTTTTTTTTCCCCCCTTTTTGTTTTTTTTTAAAAAATTTTTCCCCCAAAATTTTTTTTTTTGGGTTTTTTTTTTTTTTTGGGGTTTTTTTTTTTGGGGTTTTTTTTTTTTGGGGGGGGGTTTTGGGGGTTTGGGGGGGTTTTTTTTTTTTTTCCCCCTTTTCCACCCCCCTTTTGGGGGCCAAGTTTTTTTTTTGGGGGCCCCCCCGGGGGCCCCCCGGGCCCCCCCCCCCCTTTTTTTTTGGGGCCCTTTTGGGGGCCCCCCGGGGGGGGGGCCCCCGGGGGGGTTTTGGGGCCCCCCCCCGGGGGGGTTTTTTGGGGGCCCCCTTTGGGGCCCCCCCCCAAAAAACCCTAAACCTTTTTTCCTTTTTTTTAAAAAAAAAATTTTTTTTTTTCCAACCCAATTTTTTTTTTTTTTAATTTTCTTTTTTTTTTTTTTTTTTTTTTTTAAAATTTTTCCTTTTTTTTTCCCCCGGGGGGAGGGGAAAAACCCAAAAAGGGGGGCCCCCCCACCCCCCCCCCCCCCCCAAATAAAAAAAATTTAACCAAAACCCAAAAAAAAAACCCAAACCCTTTTTTTTAACAAAAAAATTTTTAAACCCATTTTAAAATAAAAAAAAAAAAAACCCCGGGCCTTTTTTTTTAAAAAAAAAGGGGGGGGGGTTTTTTGAAACTACTATATACACTCCTCTCTTATGTTTTATATATATATATATATATATATATATATATATATAATTATATATTATGTGTGTGTGTGTGTGTGTGTGTGTGTGTGTGTGTGTGTGGTGTGTGTGTATGTGGTGTTCCTGTGTTCGCTCTTTAGGGTGTATGATGTGTTTTGTGTCATTTGTTTGTTGGCGGTCGTGTGGGTGTTGTTTTGTGCTTTTGTCCCGTTGGGGGATTTCGGGTGGTGTGATTTGTACAGGGTGTTTCCACTGTGTATCACCGACCCCTTTCCAGGTGCATTTCAGCTCGGTCATGTAGTAGTGTGCATTCAACGCTGTCCATAGTGCATTTGGGTATTGAGCATTTGGGTAGCCCGGGCCGTCCGTACCCCCGGTGCTGGGGCCCTTTTGGGCACCGGGGCCCAGGTTTCCTCCCCCGGTGCTTCCATTCTCTCTCTCCGG
>NC_092280.1:23864012-23881512 GCF_036320965.1 Panulirus ornatus | reverse complement strand
TCAGCCACTCCCATCCTTCCTCATCTTGGAACACCTGTGCTCTATGCAACACCAGGGCTCCATTCTCGTACACAGCGAGTGTCATCTGGCAGGACACAAGGCTGTCGGAATCTGTACGTGATGTGAGAGAGGGAGGACTTGGGAGTGGACACCGTGTCTAACCTGGGGCCAGAGTCGAGCTCGCCATACGAGAACCACACAGGAGGACCAACAGTCAGATGGCAAATACTAGAACCCGTTTCTGACCACAAGGACAGAAATTTGTTACATGTAAAGCATTCGTGACTTGCATTAGGCCAATACTAAGACATACTTCTCAAGTTTGGTCACAGCGCTTGAGAGAAGCACAAAGAACTCACAGAGAAGGGTACAAGGGGAAGAGGCCACAAAGATGGTACCAAAATTAAGAGAGCTGAGTTACAGAGAGAGGTTGGAGCCCATAACCATGCCCAGAAAGGAACAGAAAAGGCAAAGGAGGATACTTGATCACGACTGTTTTTTTAAAGTCTTAAAACCAGTTCTTCAAAAGGAACAAAGGTAGAACAACTAGGGGACATAACATGACCTTGAGCAAGAAATTTATGAGGAAAAATGCAAAGAAGTATTTCTCCAGCATGGAACAGCTGAAGGAATGAATGAAGTGAGAGATGAAACTGTGACTAGCGACAGAATGCTAAAGTCTTAATGTATCATAAAAGAGAATATTCAAGAAATGTGGCCTCAAGGGTACATAACTGCCTCCCCCTACCGTACAAGTACATAATTACACACACACACACACACACACAAGTAGGAGTAAAAGACATGGTACATACATACAATGCAAAGAGACGAGGGCAACACGAGTGTATGACTCTCTGCCCCGCACCACAAATATGGTAATCACACGGAGTGTAGAACTCCCTCCCTCCCTGTGTTGTACAAATATGTAAATCCTGAGGGACAGAGAGATGCCTCATATTTTGTGTACTGACAACACTTCAGTATTGGTGTCCCCTGACCTTACAATACTGACCTTTAACGTTCTCGGTTCATCATGTTCCTATATATACTTTTTTTTTTTTTTTCTCTCGTCACTTTACTCCTTAATGGATGGGTTTCCCTTCTGATCAAAGAACCCATTAACTCGCCTCCAGCCCGGGAGATCTAACGGTGGCCAAATGGCAAACGGACGCTGACCTCCCGCTCTTTCAAATACCGATGCTGCTACACCAGTCTAAACACTTCGAAGGTCGTACGTACAGTGACAACCTTCGGCACTCATCTTGAACTCCTGACGTAGGTGTTATGATCTTTTTTTTCTTTAACGACTGGTGGTTTATAATTTGAAGATATGGGGGGCTAACGACCCAGCCGGTCTTAATGACCTTGGCTGGTGATAAGCTCAAAAACACCCCAAACAACTAATTAACCATCTAACAGCTGCAGAGGAGCCAGCGACTGGAGGGGAACTACTGTTGTGTGTGTGTGTGTGTGTGTGTGTGTGTGTGTGTGTGTGTGTGTGTGTGTGTGTGTGTGTGTGTAGTGTGTGTGTGTGTGTAAGTGTCTTCAGGACCTGGATTCTCTTCTCAAAGAGCCAGGACTTCCAGCTCCTCCTGGCGCTACTGTCTGAAGGTGTCGTGAGTGAGGTGAGGTGGGGAGCTCATACCTCACCATCTCCCCTGAGGTGATATATATATATATATATATATATATATATATATATATATATATATATATATATATATATATATATATATATATATATATATATATATATATCTGAGATGTGAAGATGTTACAAGACGACCAGATAAAGATCCTGGGGTATGCTGGTCCACCCACCCACCCCACCCCTCTCTCCCTCACAGCCTCCATTCACTCTCACCCCTAAGAGCCTGCCCTCACAGGCAGCCTCAAAGTCAGCCCTCACAGTCTGTCTGTCGTCACAGTCACTCCACACAGTCAGCCCTCACAGTTAGCCTCCCCTCACATTCAGCCATCACAGTCAGCCCTCACAATCTGTCTGCACAGGCAGTCCTCACACTTAGCCCTCACAGTCAGCCCTTACAGTCAACCCTATCAACCTGCCTTCTCAACCAGCTCTCACAGTCAGCCCTGACAATCAGCCCTGACCGTATGACACGACCACAACGTATCAAGCGCTCGTGTAAAGTGGTTGACGTTGTCTCTGTGTCCGGCACAACCTGAGATGAGATGGGAATTGGACTTGACCATCAACTTGGGAAGGATCACCCCTTGGATTACTGTGTGTGTGTGTGTGTGTGTGTGTGTGTGTGTGTGTGTGTGTGTGTGTGTGTGTATGTGTGTGTGTGTGTGTCTTTTCATGTTGACAGGCTGTAAGTTCATCACGTTACTTCCTGCTCGGGTATTCTGGTGACCAGCCTGACCGAATCATGTGATTCGTTTCTCTCATTGAATAAGAAGGTAAAGTGATGTTGAAGAACCAACTCGTCCCTTTCTGTTGTCTTCCCATTCCTTTCAGTCACCATTATCTCATCCCCTTTGTCCTTTACACTCGTTAAACCTTTCTCTTATCCCATTTCTCCTCTACACTCTTTAAACTTTCATCTTCCGACTTGTACAAAGAAAGAATACAAAAGAATATAAGGATATACAAAGGAATTCAAACAGCAACAGGCCCCAGGGTCCTTACGAGGCTGTTTGTATAAGTGAAAGTGATTTGAAACAGGTTCCAGCGAGTTGCGAGTAGTAAGGGAAACAGATGAGTTTAGGAGAAACACCAGTAAACTGTTTATGTAAGTAAAGAGGAGGAAAATAAAGTCAGTCGTGGACTTGAAGAGAAGTGTTTCAGATTATTATTCTTAAACATATCTATGGAGATATTTTTAACGCCACAAACTTTTTCATATGTAAATGATCCTGTTAAAGAGAATTACTTTCCCTCATTCGAAGTAAAACATATGCATACGAGATTCTATCCATTTCTAAAGAGAGAGAAATTACAAATAACCAGAGCCTTTGATAATTCTGAAGCATCAAATCATCTTTTAACTTTCTCTTTTCTAAGCTATGTAAGTCTATCTTGGCTCGCAAAGTCTTTGTATTTCCTAGTTCACAAATCACCCGTAGTATCTCGCCATTGTATTCTGCCTACGTTTCTCTTTCAAGCAGGATGACCAAACCTAAACACAGCATTGCAGATAGAGTTGCGCCAGTGCACGAGAAAGAAAGAGGATATGTTTTTTAGACTCACATTGGACAGCCGTATCGATAATTACCCCAAAAAACTTGTCCGCCTTTTCTACCGCTTCTATGCTCTGCTTTCACAGGTTATCCGACATTAATACACCAAAGTCTTTTTCCTCACTAATACTGAACATGGGTGTTACACTCGCAAACCAACAATCCTCTGGACCTTTCCCTGTAGCAAATGACGTGCTAAGAAAAACAAAAAAAGAAACAGGGGAAAGCCTTAACTAATCTCAAGATTAGTTTCTTTCGTTGTCCTTAGGGTAAACCTTAACAGGACCAGCCGTTTTGTTTACTTTATGCCATGTGATGCTGATAATGTAACTTCAATACGGCAGAATGTTCTCCTCCACTAGCAGCGGGAACAGGGTTTAAAATATCATACGAGCCTCAAATGGTAAATACGGACGTGACCTATACCCATTAGCACTTTACGTAGAGTGATACATAACATATAAGCACGGTGATATGGCGAGAGTGTTAGGTGCTTATATTTAAATCTCCGTTGATACTGTCAGGGTACATAATCTCGAGCCTGGATGGTTTCAGCGCATCACACTTTCTTGTATTAGTTCCGTTATATATGATAATTGTTTCTACGTAATCAATCACATTTTTTATGTGGATAAAAAGTTTTCTCCCCTCCCAACTGATATACTCGGCTCTCTCTCTCTCTCTCTCTCTCTCTCTCTCTCTCTCTCTCTCTCTCTGACTTCGCCTCCCTGCAAACTATACGAGGCAAACTGCACGGGTGTGACATGACACTTCGGTACAACATGTGACCACAGGTGAACCATTCTAATGTTCCTGTATTGGTTGTCGTGATAACTCCTCTAAGAGGCGCAAGTACTGTTGCTATGATCTGATTCACTCACTGAAATGTTTATCATGCCGTGTGTGTGTGTGTGTGTGTGTGTGTGTGTGTGTGTGTGTGTGTGTGAGTGTGTGTGTGTGTGTGTGTGTGCGCGCGCGTGATCCATTGCCTCGTCTATTAGCTATATGATGGAACATAGATGGTATCTACACAGTTCTTTTTTAAAACCCCAGTTAAAGCTAACATAAAGTAGAGATTACTTTATATATTTTCAAAAGCCTCTTTTGTTTACATTGAGTCTTCAGAGTAAAAGTCAAACTCGTTGTTGCCAGCTGGTGTGTCCACTTTTGTTTCCTGGTCGCTTGTAATATTCTGGACAGGCACACGACACCTGTTTCACTTGTTATTTTCATGACACCTGCAACGGGCGTTTGTTGACGTTTGGGGGGTTTACATCTGCAAGGAGGTCGCGGATATCTGGGATGACATCTGTAGGGAGGTCGTGGATAACCGTGGTCTTATCTCAATGGGTACGACCTAACCTAACCTAACCTGACCTAACCTAACCTAACCTAACCGTGGTCTTATCTCAATGGGTACGACCTAACCTAACCTAACCTAACCTAAACAAGGTATTTCCAGTGGATGACAAACAGACCGACTTCCAGTAACTGTATACGCATACAACCGCCGATACGTGCGTATACATACCTGAGACAGTGATCATCGCGAAATGCAACTACGCAGGAAACGTTCACGAATGATCATACAAGTGTGACATCTTTCGCACCACACAAAGACACTGTGTCCTCATGCACCACTACACAGTTCTCAGCTCAGTGTATACACCGTGGTCAGTGGAGGAGAGGGGAGAGGAGGGACGACCCACACACACACACACACACACACACACACACACACACACACACACACACACACGATAACCGGAACCAGATAAGATCAGCGAGCTACACGCTTGATAATAGGGGGGTAAGAGGATGATAGAAACAGAACGAAAGGCAGCAGCAACACTAACACATCAGAGGAAAGGTAACACAAACATCAAGACAACAACAGCAACACAAAGCACACACACACCTATTTTCATTATGCGTCTGACAAACACTAACAAATCTGGCTTAATGATCACAAACTGTTGATTGGTCATAAATCCATTATCTGCCGGCAGCCGTGAAATCCATTTGCAGTAGATAAGGCATTTAATCCTTTAACCGTTGATATTTACTACCGTATTTCACAACGGTAATTCGACCCTATCATAAAACTAACATGTTGGGTATAACTGTAATCCCCCCTCCCAACTCACTCTGTCCCAGCGAAACCTTTCCGTAATGAACGATGGTAAAAAAAAAGGTGGGGGGGAAAAGCGAGTCTTGTGAGCGCCAGCCAGCGCAGACTGCTCGCCTCGATACCGTGTGGGGGCGCCACCTTCCCTGGGTGAGCAGGTGTTGGGATGTGTACCAAGGTGTTCCTTACTCACTTAACTCCACAATGGAAATACATACCATGGCCTCTCTCTCTCTCTCTCTCTCTCTCTCTCTCTCTCTCTCTCTCTCTCTCTCTCTCTCGCGAGAGGTTCTATCCGTTCCTCCCTGCCGCCAAGGCCTGCATCCACACTGGCGGAACTGTTATCCATTTCATCAACCAATCCCTATGAAGAGGCTGAACAGCTGGGGGAGGAGTAGTTGACTGTGGACCAATTGCCGTAACCAGGATTCGAACCTATACACTTTCGACGCCCGGGCGACCCGTGAATGCCTCAAGTGTTAGCGAGCGCCCACCACCACAACGAAGGTCACTATATAAAAATAATATAAAAAAGGACAAATCAAACAGCTAGTAACCCCCTAACAGGACACAGCATCAGTCCTCTAACTTAGAAAAAAAAAAATTCTTGCATTCACGCCAACGTAAACCACAAAAGCATTCCGAACAACAGCGTACCGTGTGGCTGTGGCGTATACCGAACCACAACACTGAAGTCACCCTCGAGTGTGTGTGTGTGTGTGTGTGTGTGTGTGTGTGTGTGTGTGTGTGTGTGTGTGTGTGTGTGTGTCCTGGCCGACGCAGATCATTCCCTTTAGGTCACAGGGTTCCGGCCCTGTGACTAAGGCCTTGAATTATGAGTAGGGAAAAGGGGGGTTGGTTGAGAGGGGGGGAGTTAAGGGGGGAAGCCAAAGGAAGGAGGGAAGGGGGGGAAAGGGAGCTGAAGGAGGGTGGCTAAGAGGGGGAGATGTAGAGGAGGGGGAAGGGGGGTGAAGCCGAAGTGGAAGGGAGTTAGGGTGGAAGCCAACAGAAGGGGATTTGCTGTAGAGGGATTTACTGTAGAAGGGATTTAATGTCGAGGGATTTACTGTAGTAGGGATTTGCCGCAGCAGGCTACTGGAGCGATAAATACTAAAGAGGATTTTCCATGGATGTTTTTAAGGGTGTTGCTAGGGGGGGAGGGTGTCTCAGGTGTTACTAAGGGGGGGAGGGGGACATCGTACATTTTTAGGGAGGGAGGGAGGGAGAGAGAAGGGAGAAAGGGGGTGTGTTTCACATGTAGACCCCCTCCCCCAGAGAGAGAGAGAGAGAGAGAGAGAGAAATATATATACACACACACACAGTTGATGCGCGGGAGATGAGACATGTGTTCTCTCATCAATTACGTCTCATGGGCGATATCAAAACCGTCCCTAAGAGAGCAAGAAATGAGAAACGTCCCCCTTTATTAAGGAAGCCGCTGGTGTGGTGTGTGTGTGTGTGTGTGTGTGTGTGTGTGTGTGTGTGTGTGTGTGTTCCACCGAGGTGGGGGGGGGGGGGATATGAGAAAGACAAGAGCCGATGTTGGGAGATGAGAAATATGGTGTTTTTTTTTTTTTTCCCCGCACGTCATTCAAATAATAATGAGAAATATGTTTTCTTTTATGGAAATAGAATATTTTAGGGTGATGCGTAAGAGGGGGGACTGCTCCAGGTAACAGATGAGAGACAGAGATGCAGATGCTGTAGTGAATGAGAAACAGTTTCTCTCTCTCTCTCTCTCTCTCTCTCTCTCTCTCTCTCTCTCTCTCTCTCTCTCTCTCTCTCTCACGGAGTTATGAGACATGGTCTCGTGGAGCGTAGTGCGAAAAGAGGAGACGATCCAGCGACCCGAGGTACAGACGTCCCTCTCCTCCCAAAATGTGAGACATACCACGCCTGCCTCATGACTGACGTACACCTCATACCACGCCTGCCTCATGACTGACCTACACCTCATACCACGCCTGCCTCATGACTGACCTACTCTTCTCCCAGTGGGCTGAGTGACTGAGGGGAGTGAGGGAGGAAGGGAGGTCCACCAGGTGGGTCATCCGATGAGAAACATGGGAGATGAGTCATGGACGTGGGAGGGACCTTGGTTCATGGGGGGAGGGGAGGGAGGGGACCGGTTCGATTCCCACCTCCCTTTGGCTGGCATGCGTGTAGGAGAGGTGCTGAGGGATTGGGGGAGGGAGGGAGGGTGGAGAGAGAGAGAGAGAGAGAGAGAGAGAGAGAGAGAGAGAGAGAGAGAGAGAGAGAGAGAGAGAGAGAGAGGATCGACCTAAGGGGATAGAGTAGGAAGGAAAACGGGCGTGGGGGAAAATAGAGATGGATAGGAGTAGGTGGAGCCAAAGACATGGGAGAAGAGGTAGAGAAGAGGTGAGGAAGAGGAGGGAGAGAGAGTAATAACACGTGAGAAGTTAAAAGGGAAGGAGAGGAAAATGAGAGAGACTTGGGAGAGGCAATGAACGGGAGAATTAAACAGGAAAACGGGACGAAAATGGAAGAGGAACAGGAGGGAATAGATGAGGGTAGGAGGGAAAGGAAGGAATAGATGAGGGCAGGAGAGAAAGGAGGGAATAGATGAGGGTAGGAGAGAAACGAGGGAAGAGATGAGGACAGGAGAGAAGGGAGGGAATTGATGAGGGTAGGAGAGAAAGGAGGGAATAGATGAGGGTAGGAGAGAAAGGAGGGAAGAGATAAGGACAGGAGAGAAAGGAGGGCATAGAAGAGGAACAGGAGGGAGAGAGAGAGAGGGGGCACAAGATGAGGACATGAGGACGACTGGTGAGGGAGAAGGGAACGAGGCTATATGAGGAGGTAAGGACCCAATTGTCTCGGAACTCCTCACCTCATATAAAACCCTCATACGCCCGGCCAGTGCACTGTGGTAATCGCCTGATTATATACATTTAATTAGGCATTTATCGCCGTGTTAATAACAGTAACTTCATTACCAGGTCGATACTTGACTTTAAGTGGGTTAACAAGCCTACAGCCAAACAGATACTCTCAATCGTTCGACCCCATTTGCATATAATAACCATTAAGCGATTGGGTTATATGTTCTACGGCATGACTGTACTGTGGTCCAGGGACAATGCTGACACAAGTGATGATTATCAGTTATAATAATAATAATAATAATAATAATAATAATAATAATAATAGTAGTAGTAGTAGTAGTAGTAGTACTAGTAAACTAGTACAAGTGGTAATAGCAGTAGTAGTAGTAGTAGTAGTAGTAATTGCAGTAATAGTAGTAATATAATAATAATAATAATAATAATAATAATAATAATAATAATAACAATAATAATAATAATAATACCAATAATAATGACAAAAATAATGTGGTGATTACAGTGTCATGCCAATACCACCACCCTCCTGTGCATACGACGCAAAACCCCTATACTTTAGTTAAGAGAAACGTCTATTTATACAAGCATCTGTCAGCTCTCTCTCTCTCTCTCTCTCTCTCTCTCTCTCTCTCTCTCTCTCTCTCTCTCTCTCTCTCAACAGGACAACAGGGACAGCATTACACTGTCAACAGACGCAGTCAACATGGCCTCCATGTCCTTTCTGTTTAAAGAAATAAAAAAAAAAAAGAGAGAAGTGGGCCCTACCATCGATGCTGGATTATGCAAATGAATTAATGAATAAATCACTGTTGAATAACACACTACAGCGTCAACATTTTGAGCAGGCACACACGTACGCGCACACACACACACACACACACACACACACACACACACACACACACACACACATACACACAAACAAATATTGAAGGGAAGGTACCCATCAAACTAGCGGGTAATATCTGGGAATAACACACTCCACTGTGAAGATCAACACATTCCACTGTCATCATCATCATCAGTGGAGAGAAGAGACACACACACATAGATCATAGCACAGTGTGTAAAAAAAAAAAAATGGAGGTGGGTGGGGGAGATTAATGACTTATAACATCTTAGGGGGAAAAAATGAGGGAAAAAACTGCTTGAGGGTAATTATCTAGGTTACGAGTTAATTATATTTAGAAACCGATCAATTAAACTTCTTCCCACACACACACACACCCCACCTCTACGTGTTACCAGCTGTCTCCATAAATACTTCATCAACGCAAGGCTACTCACTAAAGGGGACGGTGGGAGGGGGTCATTAAGGATTCAATCATCCTCTCCTGTAAATAGCTAACAATCATTACAACACGTAATGCGAACAACTGGCCGGGATTAATTCAATTACGACAACTGTCACTGGTTATTTCCTCTTTTAATAACTAGTGCCGCTGGCTATATGTAGTTCTACTTTGAAGTATACAGTCTGTATACTGGCCTAATTCCTATATAGTGTATGCATTGGCCTCATTCCTATATAGTTTGTATACTGAACTAACTCCCATAAACTCTTATTTGGCCCACACCACTGTAGTCTCTTTTGATCCCATAATTCCTATACTGCGTACACCTAACTCCTATACCCGGGAAATTACCTTCCTATAGCTTATATAGAGCTATACTTCCCCATGACCCAGATAATGCTATAACTTTCATAACCTACACACGTGATCAAAGTGCCTCACTTAGTTTCCTATTATTAAAAGCAAATCATTACATTTTGCTATACTGACTCGCACATTTGCATTAACATCCCTTAACATTATTGAAAGATTCCTTCATTCATGGACATCAGCGACCCTACTGAAGCTTCCTTCATTTCCATCCGTTTCGTATACTAATGAACTTGTAACTTTCAGTCGTATTTGGCGTCAGCCTGCTTCCCATACCTCGCAAGTCTCCTATTCCGACAGCTGATGGTCGTAAAACTGAAGTGTGTATATATATATATATATATATATATATATATATATATATATATATATATATATATATATATATGGTGAAAAGGAACATTTTCTATTGTGATGTTTTTTTTGCGAAATTCAGATTTATATTAAAGAAAAAAATTACGTACACCTTAACTTGTCTTTTGTCTTCCTTGGTTTACAAAAATATTCATGAAACACTATGAGGAATCAACTAAGAGAAAAAAAAAAAAAGATTAATTTTGTTTAATAAAAAAAGACACAAAGGTGTCAAACAATTTGCAACAACAGCTAACAAAAAAATACACCTGACACAAAACAACACCATTGTACCTGTTCGAGTTCATTCTGGTCGAAAATCAAACAGGTTCGGTATACGAAAATGGTCTTTAGAACTCATCTATGTCGGGTTACGCCCAACGTGTAAACAGATACCTTTTTTTTTTTTTTTATTTCAGGGTTAAACTGTAGTGTTTCCAAGTTAAACATCAAGGAACGACGAGGAGGGACAAATTATAATGAAACACAGCAGAGAAACTGCGCAATTTTTCCTTTGTTTTTACCTTTTTGGGGGGACACTGGTGAACCTAACCAGATACTGGCCTCATTCTGGTGAATCTAACCATTTACTGGCCTCATTCTGGTGAATCTAACCAGTTACTGGTCTCACACTGGTGAATCTAACCAGTTACTGGCCTCCTCATTCTTCCGGGGGGCGTACAGGTGCGAATCATGAGTGGATACACGAGGTCACTATGAGGTGGGGGGAAAAACACGTAGAGGGTCAGAGTGAAGAAACGAAGGGAGGGGGAGGAAAGGTTAGACCAAGCGTGAACAGTGGGAATTATCATCCAAGGAAATGGACTTTTAAAAAGAGTTCAAAGATCATTCATGCAGTGGAGGACGAAAAAAAGCGAACTGGAGGATCCAGATCATTGCAAGTCCAAGACGTTTGAGGAAGCAGAAGGTCTCACACCCATGTCAAATGCCTCCAGGATATTGAGGGACACGACTCAAGTCTTGCCAAAATCCCTGAGAGAGAGAAGGAGGACCAGGACCAGAGGTGAGTGACACTGGAAAGAACAACACCAGAACACCTGAAGGAAACGAAGGATTACATATATATATATATATATATATATATATATATATATATATATATATATATATATATATATATATATATATATATTCAAACACGAGGACAAATAAAAAAAGATTTTTTTTTGGTGTAATATCAATCATGTGAAACTGAAAAGGAATTCTGAATAATAATTATCCCCGAGAGAGAGAGAGAGAGAGAGAGAGAGAGAGAGAGAGAGAGAGAGAGAGAGAGAGAGAGAGAGAGTGGTGGTGGTGGTGGGTCGGGGGGGGGGGGGGTTACTACACTTGGGGGAGAGAGAAAAACCGTAATCATGCAAACGTGACACCTGGAGAACATGCAGACATCGAGCGACGTCGTGACTTTCTTATCCTAATTAGCAGCGTTCGTTAACCTGATAAATGAGAGGGTGGGGAAGGGAGGTCGTGGTGATGGGGAGGGGGTTGGTGGTGGTGGTGGGGAGAGGGTTGATGGTGGTGGTGGTGATAGTGGTGATGGGGAGGTGGTTGATGGTGATGGTGATGTGGTTGATGGTGGTGGTGATGGGGAGGGGGTTGGTGGTGATGGGGAGGTGGTTGATGGTTGGTGGTGATGGGGAGGTGGTTGATGGTGGTGGTTGGTGGTGGTGATGGTGGTGGTGATGGGGAGGGGGTTGGTGGTGATGGTGGTGGTGATGGTGGTTTAAGACACTCATCGTATGCAGTAGCGAGGCACCAGACGCCCCTCTGATGCTCGTCGAAGGTAAGGTCCTCATCAGGTCTTCGTCAGGCAGGTCGTCACCCTCGTCTTCGTCCTTCTCACCCCCTCCTCCCTACCCCCAACCCCCCTCCTTCAGAAGCCAAGGTCAGCAGTCGAAGTCCCTGGATATATACATGTATACAGAGTGGCACAGCCCCTGTATATGTATACAGAGTGGCACAGTCCCTGTATATGTACACAGTGACACAGTCCCTGTATATGTATACAGGGTGGCACAGTCCCTGTATATGTATACAGAGTGGCGGCACAGTCCCTGTATACATTATAGAGGGTGGCTCTAGGCCCCGTTACTGTAAATCGCTGTCACAAACGAGCGTCCGTCCAGGACAGGAGAGGCGGAACTCATGTGTTTTACAGCAATAATGATATAAAGGTTAACGAACACAAGTGGGTACGGTTTTTAAGGGGGATATGACTGATGTATCGGCTGGATTATACCTGACGATAACTTCGCCTCTGGCCCTGAGGGGGTTGTTGTTACAACCTCCTGAGGGAGCGTGCTGGTGGTGGAGTGTTGTGCTGGTGGCGGTGCAGTGTGGCTGGTGGCGGTCGGTGGGTGGTGGGGGGGCTGGGGCGCGCGCGCGCGTAGCGTGGAGGTGCTAAGTCCGTGTTTGCGAAAGTGGGGGAGATGATGAAGCGTTGGGGGCGGGGATTTAGAGCGAGCTCAGGAGGGTGCTTTGGGGGTGTGTGAGGAATGAACTCTCTCTCTCTCTCTCTCTCTCTCTCTCTCTCTCTCTCTCTCTCTCTCTCTCTCTCTCTCTCTCTCTACATCCTCTCCCTCCATAAAACAACTCTGCCACACCCCCATTGCATCCCAGGTCCCATCGTGCCACATCTGACACACACCCGTCCCACCTGGCGGCAGCCGCAGGTCACACTCTACCTTCAGTTGGTCAGACGAAATCTGGTTTTAAGTATAACGCCTCCAAGACCCAGTTTATATGCCCGTCTCAGTATCGAAAATTCCCTCACGACTTTCCTCTCTCTCTCCTTCAACAGTTCTGTCATTCCACCTCTTGACTCACTGAACATACTTGGAATTACTGTAACATCCGCTGCATTTTGAAAACCTCCCTCACATTACGAAAACAGTCAACTCTGCCTATAAGAAACTGTTTGGACATCGAAATTTCTTTTCTGCACCCGAGAGCACGCTGCTTGTGTGCCCCCACCACTAGCTAGACCACACAATACTCGGCAAGCTGATGCGTCACATGATCACTATGTAGCCGTCGGCAAGTCAAGGGTGGGCCGTTTTGGTACCTGCTCCTTTCCCTACCCCTCGAGGATTTGGAACTCTCTATCCACTCATGTCTTTCCCATAGACTATGACCCGGCACGTATCAAAAGACAGGTTTTACACTTTTTCCCAAAACTCGTACATACTGTTTCTCGTCTCTCTTATTTCCCCCACCCCCTTATCTCCCCTGACCTGATAAGGGATATCCTAAACGATGGACGAATGTTCTAAACTCCTCAACAGTTCTCTGACTGTCCTGACCTCCACTGTTTAACCCCCATCATCTATGACCCCTCTCCTCATATTCCATTTCCCTCAAACGCACCTTCAAACACCAGAGCCTCACCCACATCATCAGTGGGGCTTCCACGAGGGCAAGATCCGCTGGCAAAAATTTTCCCTCCCATCTTGCTAATGTGTCCGGCCACGCTCTCTTAAAAGACCATGACAAATCTTGACTGGTAAAACCATTATACCTCGACAGGTTTTTTTTTTTTTTTTGACCTGGCTGGGGAACGAGGCCTCAAATGGGGACCAGCCCTAACACCCCTCCCTTCTTCCCCTTCCACCCATCCCCTCCATCATCCCCCCTGCCCTCAGGTGACACCCTCTCCAAAGAACCTATTCAACTCCCCAAATATCCCCCATCACATACTCCATTGTTCGCCTCGCCAACTACATTCAACATTCCCAATAAACCAATAAATCGCTGGGTATACAAATCTTCATACCCCAGAGACAACAACTCTCTCTCTCTCTCTCTCTCTCTCTCTCTCTCTCTCTCTCTCTCTCTCTCTCTCTCTCTCTCTCTCTCTCCAAAACACGGCCAATACATCGCAATTACTGCTTCGCGCGCTCGTGTGTGTGTGTGTGTGTGTGTGTGTGTGTGTGTGTGTGTGTGTGTGTGTGTGTGTGTGTGCATCTTTATGAGTCCTTTGTCTGTGGAGGTTTGAACCCACTAATGGGGTCAAAGGTCAAAGGCGTGAGGGCGGGGGGGGTCACGATTCTTGTGAGGGGTGGGAGGGGGGGGGGGAAACTACTAAAGGTTACCACCAAGTGGGCGTGTGCGTGTGAGTGCGCGTGCGTATGCAGGCAATTACCCATCTGTAATGACCTATTTCTACTGCACGGGGAGTTAGTTTTACACCCGTGTCGGGGCCAATCCCCTAACTAACCCCCCCCAATCTCTTGAACAAACTCCACTGTCACACAACAGCTTAAAACTACGTCTGCTGTCTGCATCAACCATGTCCACAGTCGTCGTGTGTGTGTGTGTGTGATGGATCACCCCCACACGGAGGGGGGTACACAAGAAAATTACTTCGAGTGTGAGTCTCCGACTCATTTTGGCTCAGATCATTATCAGAGTAATTAATGAGGTCTGTCCTGTGTCCCCCCCTTAAGGGCGAGAGTCGCCAGAACGTGGTGGGGATAAGCTTATCTTCCGTCCGTCACGTACTGGTGAATTCATTTGACGTCGCGCGGTACTGATAACCGACCGGACCCCCCACCCCCCTCCCCCCCCACTATCCTCCCCCCAACACGAGGGTACGACGACACGACCGACCCCCCCGACCCCCCTCGAGCACGACAGCACGACCCCTTGAGGTAGACGGTACGCGTTCAATGGGTTATATATATATATATATATATATATATATTTTTTTTTTTTTTTTCTATACTTTGTCGCTGTCTCCCGCGTTTGCGAGGTAGCGCAAGGAAACAGACGAAAGAAATGGCCCAACCCCCCCCATACACATGTACATACACACGTCCACACACGCAATATACATACCTACACAGCTTTCCATGGTTTACCCCAGACGCTTCACATGCCTTGATTCAATCCACTGACAGCACGTCAACCCCTGTATACCACATCGCTCCAATTCACTCTATTCCTTGCCCTCCTTTCACCCTCCTGCATGTTCAGGCCCCGATCACACAAAATCCTTTTCACTCCATCTTTCCACCTCCAATTTGGTCTCCCTCTTCTCCTCGTTCCCTCCACCTCCGACACATATATCCTCTTGGTCAATCTTTCCTCACTCATTCTCTCCATGTGCCCAAACCACTTCAAAACACCCTCTTCTGCTCTCTCAACCACGCTCTTTTTATTTCCACACATCCCTCTTACCCTTACGTTACTTACTCGATCAAACCACCTCACACCACACATTGTCCTCAAACATCTCATTTCCAGCACATCCATCCTCCTGCGCACAACTCTATCCATATATCCATATATCCATATATATATATATATATATATAAACACACACACACACACACACACACACACACACAGACACACACACACACACACACACACACACACACACAACACACACACACAACACACACACACCACAGTCGCGTAGCCACAATCAGATGGGCGAGGGTTGTTGACCATGATTGGTATGGAGGGGAGTAGTTTGCTGGGGAGAAGAGGGAGGGAGGGAGGGAGAAGAGGGAGGGAGACAGAGGGAGAGGGAGGTAGGGAGGGTTGAGTAGAGTGATGGCCGGGTAGGGAAGGGTAGAAGAGCTGATCATTTGAGAAAAACGGGTAGACGTCACGAGACAAGATAGAAAATGGACGCGGGGGCAACATAACGAGGCCCTTTCCTTTCCGTCTGTTCCTGGCGCTACCTGGCTAAAGAGGGGAAACGGCGTATCAATACGAAAAAGAAAGAATGGATTATTTCTTCGTAGACGTGATCGATCGAAGGCCAGGCAGGGTTCGACTCCTTCTTACCTAACGTGACCTTTGGAGTAACCTTGACATTTGGCCAGGACGGACTTACTCTGTGTGTGTGTGTGTGTGTGTGTGTGTGTGTGTGTGTGTGTGCGCGTGCGCGGATACTATCTGCGTGTTACGGGGGTGAGACTTTTTCGTTTGCGTTGCTCCGTGTGTGTGTGTGAGTGAAATGCTGTACATACGTGTTAATGGGTGTGATTAAACGTGTGTGTGTGTGTGTGTGTGTGTGTGTGTGTGTGTGTGTGTGTGAGAGAGAGAGAGAGAGAGAGAGAGAGAGAGAGAGAGAGAGAGAGAGAGAGAGAGAGAGAGAGAGAGAGAGTGCGTGTGTATTAGAGTACGTCTGTGTGTGAGAGTGCTTGTGTGAGTAAGGGTGCGTGTGTGTGTGAGAGGGCGTGTGTGTGTGAGAGTGCGTGTGTGTGTGTGTAAGCTGTTCCACACACCAGCACAATTCTAAAAAGTTGATCTTATGTCTCTATCACGCAAGCTTGTCAAACGTCCTTTGATGGCCACCAAGCCGTTCCATGCCCTGCGTCTGCTTCAGCTTCAGTACACAATCAAGCGACTTCTACAAATTATATAAGAGAACTAGATAAAGAAATGCTCGAGTGATCATGTGAAAAAATATAAATGAATAAATGAATACACGGGCGAATAAATACATGAGCGGACGGGGCTTGAGTACCTAATAAACGAACGCTAATTACCTAACTTAAATCACCAATCATTTCCATCATGGTTATTCGAAAGAATGATTAATATCCGTTTTCAACAGCGAAAGAAATCTCCTAAATCAATTACGAACTTCATTAATAACATCACTGCTGTTATTAGTATTAATCTTATTGACATTATTGTTGGTATTATTGTTTTTATTATCATTATCAATATCATAATCACTATCATTATCATGATCGCATTATACTCACTACTACTATTATTATTAGGATTATCATTACAACTACTATCACAACTACTATCATCATAATTATCATTACAACTATTATCATCATCATCATCATCATAATTATCATTCCAACTACTATCATTATTATTATCACCATCATAATTATCATTCCAACTACTACCATCATTATCATCATCATAATTATCATTCCAACTACTACCATCATTATCATCATAATTATCATTACAACTATCATTATCATCATCATTATCATCATTTTTGCTCCAATGTTGAAAATACACGAGTGTGGGATACTGTTTTTGATGTCGCTAATTGTCACAATCCTCCACAGCAGCTGGCAAAATAATAATAGCCTTTTTTCCCCCCTAGCTTTTTAAGCTTACTCTTGTTGTTGTTATTGTTGTTGTTGGTGGTGCAGTTATTGTCTTTGTTCTTTGTTGACGCAAACAAAACCCCTGCACTTTTTCCCCCCTCTCCAAATGTAAACATTTAGCCATGATTACATTACCCTAGTATGGCTCCTGTCTAACTCTGAGT